>NW_004798236.1:219746-220849 GCF_000002075.1 Aplysia californica | reverse complement strand
GGGGGGGACAATGACACACCGTACCGGTACATACAAGGAGTCTGAAAAAGATGACCCTCTTGAAGGGCAATAACTCGGTCGTCTTTGCATTGATTTCAACATTTCCAACAAATAAAATTCAACGAGGTGGACATCAAGGTTTTTAAATTTGAAAAAGATCAATCGACATGTCTGAGAAATATCACATTATGAAAAACGTTTCAACTAAAATTGTAAAAACGTTCAGCAGTGGGGGCGTGATCTATCTGTTCTGATTTCAGGACTAGTTTCTAGAAGGGTAAAACCAAGACGGTCGCATCAGATGGGTTGAAAACGTTCAAAAGAAGTTTGGGGAAGAGAAGGTATTATGCTGATGAAGCGGCCTGGTTCCAGTGTGATGGAGCTGAAACGGCTCGTCAAAAGTGACCCTAGCATGGTTGCGAGAAAGGTTTGGGGAACGCCTTACACCGAAAGCTTATACTTACAAATGAATGGGACTATTTTCCCCCAACTTGGATTCCTTAAATCATTTCCTTTAGGGTGTTTTTTTTTAATTTCATTTTTTTTTTGGACATACAGACAGAGCCTTTAGAAATACATGTAATCCACAAAGAATCGATCAGTCAGTTGAACCATTCAAAGAATCGACCTACATGTAGAAGCATGTGAGACGGTTATTCGAAATTGCAAGTGGCGTGTTCGTATAGGATATTGAATGGAGAGAAATGGATTAACACTTTGAGCTTACAATTTAAATAAAGACCACCTTCCCTGAGTTTTTTTGTCATAGCAAATGTTGTGTAAATGTGTTCTTCACTGCACTGATAGTGGCTTTTTAGAATAGAACATGTTTAATTTTTTTTTAAGTAGCGAAGTTTTGCGTTTCAGCCAATTTATGGTGCTTTTTTTATTTGATATTTTTCGGACCGGTTAATTGATTTTTTTTTTGGTATTGACACTTAATTTTATTTATGCACTGTATTTAGAAGAATTAAGAGGTTTATGTACGTGTATTTGTGTGTGTATGTGTGTGTGTGTGTGTGCGTGTGTGTGTGTGCGTGTGTGTGTGTGTGTGTGCATTTTTGTGCGTACGTGTGCGTTTGTATGTGTGTGTGTGTATGTAT
>NW_004798236.1:217459-219439 GCF_000002075.1 Aplysia californica | reverse complement strand
TGTGTGTGTGTGTGTGTGTGTGCTAGCCTAACTATCTAGGTGTATACAAAGATGTGTGTACGAGTGTGTAACCGGGAATCTAAAAAAAAAAAATTAAGGAAGGAGGACCCATTCAAAGGGTAATAACTTGGACTATTACACTATTAGGATCAATTTCAATGGAAATTTGAAGGAATTCAATTCAGCCCAAGTAGCAACATTTTTCTGGAGAGAGAAAAACTAAACTGTTTCATTCTTGAAACAATTGTACTTACTCTAGATCTTATGTATCTTTCTTTGCCTTTTTTAATTTAAAATTTTAAATTTAAATTTTGACAAATTGGACATAGTATTTATCAAGTTTGTGCAACCAATACCACAGATTACGAAGATGTAATTTTTAAAAATTAAAATTGATTCATTTTATGTGTTAGTAAAAGTTACTCAGCACGTGCCCTACAAGTATGTACGTGCCCAAATAAATACGGCCATATTCGTGCCTAAGATTGAAAGCGTCACAAGAAAAAACGAACTCAAAAAAGAAGGAGAGATAAGGACGATAGATTTTTTAATAGAAAAAATTAGAATGAGCACCGGCCAATCATTCACTCAAAATTTTGATCTTTATATTCGTATATTTTTATAGATGGCCGACGACATCGATTTCCATCTATGTCACAGTACAATCCATCTTTACACAAAGTCAATTAACTCTGCTGTTTTTCCACTTCTTTGCACGAGGTGGCCATGGTGGCGTGTTAAAACGTTTGGTGCTCTCGTGTCTCTTCCGCGTTCGATTTTGATATACATTTATACAAATTATGACATTACTGCGCTAAGAGCCTTTGTCGCAATAATTTATTAAAACTGTTAGGTTTGAAAAAAAAAAGAAAAAAAAAAAGCATTGTAAGGTTTCTAACTATTGCAAGGAAAAATTAGTGGTGGTAGGTTGATAACTATTCTAAGAAAAAAAATAGTGCCGTTAGGTTGATAACTATTAGTGTTATGTTGTTTTTGTTTAGTATGGGGTTTTACGGCTCTCGCAATTGCATAAGGTCATATGAGCGCGCGAAACACAAGTTAGTTTTGTTCACAACAGTTTACTGTACGGCTGGCTCGGGTCAGTAGTTAGATCTTGAAATGTTTAAATGTTTAAAAATCAGTCTAAATAATTTTTTTTTCAATCTGAAACAATTTTCCTAGATAACATAAAGATTTAAAATAGTTCAATGTCACTTAAAAATTTGCCATAAAGGCCAATGGCCTTCATAAAATTCAAAATTCTGTTGAGACCAACGACGGAAAAAAATGTCTTGCAATTTCTTGCATTTATAATATTTCCTTCGGATCTCTCCAAAGCCTATAGATTCGATTAAGATGTTGTGTCTAATGGTAAAATCTGTGTCGCATCCGACACAGAACGGCTTATCATCTCCCTGTAGGAGGTATTTGTGGGTCAGGGCCGTGTGTCCGATGCGCAATCGAGTAAAAATGACTTCGTCTCTTTTGGAGAGGTCCGAAGGATTTAGCTGTTCCAGTTTGGGTTTTATATTATACAGTTTATTATTTTCCTGTTTTTCCCAGTGGTTCTCCCACAGACTGGAGGTGTGCTTTAGTGTTAACTATTCTAAGAAAGAAAAGAAAATAGTGATGTTAGGTTTATAACTATTCTGAGAAAAAAGTTAGTCATGCTAGGTTTCTAACTATTGCTAGGAAAACATTGGCGATATTAGGTTTATGACTATTGCAAGGGGGCTGTCAGGGCCCAGAGGTTAAGGTATTCGCCTCTCTTTCAAAAGTCCCGGGTTTGAATCCGGGGAGCGACGGAAAATGTTCTTCTCTAAGAGTTTCTTCTTCCACCTCCTCTCCTGCTCTCTAGCAATTTTCTGTCGCCTGCTTTCGTCTCCAATTTCTCTCCCCCTCCCCCACCCCCACTCCCCTCCTTTGCCCCCTCCTCTGGGCTCCTGACTCTTTCTGCAAATTGCGCACGTTATAGATCTC
>NW_004798236.1:213335-214525 GCF_000002075.1 Aplysia californica | reverse complement strand
TCTTTCTTGTTTCCCCTCTCTCTCTTCATTCTCTAGAATTCCACAGAAAGGGCATTTTGGGTTTCCTGACCATGTGCTTTTGAGACCAATGTGTAGCACTTATTTGGTACTCGTCTGAACACAATATATTGACGTTTTTAAATATTATTATCACGAGCCACTTGATTCTCAACTTATTGCAGGTCATTCAGATCTTACTTAACGTTATCACAGCACCGCGTAGTATGAAAAGCGAACACAATTTTGAATTTTAGGATTGTCTCTAGGTTCAGTATCTAAATTGACAGCCAGATTATAAATATACTACATATGGATAGTAAAAGCAATGGCGCAGTTTTTAAAAAAAACTTACACGGGCCGTCTTTGATTCAGAATGAACTAAAAGGATACGTTTTCACTATAATATCAATTAATTAATGTCTTACGAGGCATTCCGAAATAAAGATGTACTTGAAATTATTACAGCTCACACTCTCAGTCAAATTATTTTGATATCTTGTAAACAAGATGGATCAGTTCTGTCGCTATATTATCACTGGGTTGTTTTCTGGGTGGGTTGTTTTCTGGGGTTTTTTTGTTTGTTGTTTTTGTTTTTTGTCTTTTTTTTGGGGGATGGGGGTGTTTTTAGTTTAGTTCTGTTTTCATGTCCTGATTTTTTTTTCTTAATTTTATTGTATTTTAAAAAAAATTATTTAGTCATTTAATCAAATATTTATTCATTTATTTAAGTTTTTGTTTTATTATGTATTTATTCAGAGGTTTGATTTGTTATATATAAGTAATTCATTAATTAATCATTTATGTTGAGTAGTGGAGGGGGTTGTTTTAAGATATAATGCAGTCCTCACTGCTTACGAATAAAGAGATGCAGGAGTCTTTGGAGAAATAGTTAGACGTTTAGCTGTTGTACAATAAAGACCTGAGTTTGACTTCCATGCAAGAAAGTCTATTTGATATCTATTTCTTTTATGTGAATGTACGTGTTTTACAATCGAAACAATTTTAATCAGTTTGGAGGCGTCCGTGAAAAATGTAAAAAACAAAAAAACAAAACAAAAAACAACAACTAAATAAACAAGCAGAAAAAAAGAAAGAATAAAATAAAGAATGAAAGCAAAATAAAAACTTAATTAACATATTATTTTGAAAACACCTGTAAATCTGGACACATCAGTATTGTGCTGTTTTCG
>NW_004798236.1:199695-209236 GCF_000002075.1 Aplysia californica | reverse complement strand
ACACACACACACACAGGTGCAAACACACACAGCAACAAGACTAAAAGGAAAAATGTTGTACCTTTAATCAACGTTATCCAGTAAAAGCCACCCAGAACTGTATTTTTAAATGGACATATACGACGTTGCGCCAAAACATGAACATTTCGATAAAAATTACTTAACGATCCCCAAAAATGCCGATTTCTTCAATTTCATTGTTTTGACGAGCGTTTACTTTCACCGCGATATTATTGTATCATAATCTACACCGGATACGTTCGCCGTGTCAAAAACATAAGGAGGCCTAGTCGACTTCTTCGAAGGATGGCACGTAGATTCATAACAGATAAAAAACTATTGAACTTAAGTATTCGATCCTTATAGCATATGCTGACCTGGTCACCCCTCTCGTAATTTATATCCTGGCGTATGAATACGCTAAAATTTGTCTCAGTCAAGTTCTCTGCGGCACCTCCTGTCCCTTTGTGAGTGGTGAGGCTGCAAAGACATCCGCCAATGTGGCATGCGGCGAAAGAATTTAAGTTAAGAGGTCAGTTCTTAGTTGAGGTCTGATTGGTCCGCCAAACTGCCCACACACAGACACATGTGATTTGTTCTCTCCCAGTGACTCATCATTATCAAGTGCCAGACTGCCAGATCTGCGACATACATCGGTGATCATGTTTCATTCACCTTTCATTCTTTTTTAACCCTGCCTCGTTTGCCTTTAAATTAAATTTTCGAGTCGGACCTAGAGGTTCAAGGCCTTTATGTTCATTCAAGTGTCTGCTTAATTTGTCTTTTCTTAATTGTTTTAATCAGCTAGCGGCTCACATGCTATTGTTTTTTCCAGTTATAACCTCCATTGATACCATTTCCTTCCAAGAATTCTCAGCAGTCTCCTGAGAAACCACATTTCTGATGCTTATATTAAATTTTTCCTGGCTTCAGAGATAGTTGCGCACTCATATGACCTTATGCAGTTGCGAGCGCCATAAAGCACTTATCCCCCCAAAAAGAGATCGTCCAGCTTAATTTACAGAAGGTTGACCACACACCGCCTTTTAAAACGTTCATTTTGTTAGTGACTGAGATTACTGTCAACTTGAAAATAAGGAGTCTGTGTCGGTGATCAGATATCGCAAGTCAACTGTGGGGGTTCAAATGTGGAGGAACTGAAGATTTTATCTTTTAAAAAATAGATAGTGTTAGAATGGTTACCTGGTATCACATACGAGTACTAATGAAGCTAGTTCCAAAGTTTGTGGGCCTAAAGACTTTGAAACCAAACTCTAAAAACGAAGATAACACTGAAATCCTAACCATAAGCTAATCCTCGCCATAACCCGAATTCTAACCCTAACCCTAAACATCGCGGTAAACTTCTACCCAAACCCTAAACATCGCGGTAAACTTCTACCCAAACCCTAAACATCGCGGTAAACTTCTACCCAAACCCTAAACATCGCGGTAAACTTCTACCCAAACCCTAAACATCGCGGTAAACTTCTACCCAAACCCTAAACATCGCGGTAAACTTCTACCCAAACCCTAAACATCGCGGTAAACTTCTACCCAAACCCTAAACATCGCGGTAAACTTCTACCCAAACCCTAAACATCGCGGTAAACTTCTACCCAAACCCTAAACATCGCGGTAAACTTCTACCCAAACCCTAAACATCGCGGTAAACTTCTACCCAAACCCTAAACATCGCGGTAAACTTCTACCCAAACCCTAAACATCGCGGTAAACTTCTACCCAAACCCTAAACATCGCGGTAAACTTCTACCCAAACCCTAAACATCGCGGTAAACTTCTACCCAAACCCTAAACATCGCGGTAAACTTCTACCCAAACCCTAAACATCGCGGTAAACTTCTACCCAAACCCTAAACGTCCACCGTATGTAACCTAAACCTAAATCACGGATGAAGTCGGACTGTCAGACTCCCATTACGTTTGCTAAGGTTGCCCCAGTAGAAAAACCAAAGTATAGGTATAGGTACGTCCCAGATTTCATGACGTGATTATAATAATTGACCTCTCCGCGCAATCGGCAAGGCAGCATCGCCATAGCTCCTCCGAGGTGCTAACCACAACTCCCCCCTCCCCACCCCCTACTCTGTGCATGAACTCACCCATCTCCCCGCACGTTGACGGTTGGCTGGGAACTTTTTTTTTTTTTTCACACGAGATCAGTACCAGACTTGCTAGTAGCCTTTGTCTTTCTCCTGTCGCGCATTGTACTCCCTTATTTACGGCATTCACCTATGGACCAGACTGTACAATTGAAATAGAAGTTTACGCCATTTTCGAACATCTAGAATACAAAAGCGGCAAAGAAAAGTACTTTCCCAAGGATCTCAGATAAGTATTATTATTAATTTTTCACGAGTTTGAAAAGAATAATTTTACTTAGAAAGATGTGTACACTATGTATTTGTTTTAGTTTTAAATAAATACAAGAGAGATATTAAAGTAGGACCTACTAGTAATAGATTTAGATTAATACAACACAGAAATTTAAGTACTAGTCACATGTTGTTTAGATTAATACAAGACAGAAAGTGGAATACTTTTTAAGATATAGATTTTTTTTCCCAAAACCACACGCCTAGTGTTTTCAAATACTACTTTATAACTTTAAATATCTCGTTGCAATTTCAAATCTTATGTAGAAACCTCAAATATAAACATAGAATGTTCAATGTGAACATAACTTCACATCTAACGAAATCATAACAGAAATGCCGTAAACAACTTCACATTTTAATGTAACACAACGTAAAAGAGGAGGGCTGAGAGGCACAAATGAAGAAAGGCCGACTGTTTGTGTTAAACAAAAATTTAAGGCCCGGAAAATCGATATGAAAATATTATGTTCTTTTGCGAAACACGCTGGATAGGACTTCGTGCCCCTGGAGGGGACCTCCCTCTTAGAACGGGATAAGCGTCCGAGCTGTATGAAATCACAAACTCCCTCTTGTGATTCGTATAGACGGTTTTGTCTCCTCAACTTTTCGACTTTTTTTTCTCGTGCTGGGCTGGCAGTTGTGGCAATTTTTTTAAAGTGCCTGGTCCTCTAGATCTACTCTTGAGTTTGTCCTTCAACGTAAGCTTCGATATGATATTCTCACTGAAAAAGTGTTTAGAGGTCAATAGGTTTTTTACAACATATTTTTGAAGTTACAATGCGATATTTAAATTTTAATAGAATGTAACATTCGATATTTTTTTAATGCATACTCATAACGTAGTACTTAAAAATGGCCTTCCGGTATTGTATTTTACCATTTACAACGTGGTTTTTAAGCTACAAGTAGCTTTGAAAATGCTGAGCTTATATTTGATAGAAAAAGAACTATAATGATTTGAGCCTTACCAAGAACACCCTATATACTATGCGAGGTTGTTGTTTCTGTTTTGTTTTGTTTTGGGGGGTGTTTTTGTTGTTGTATGTTTTTGTTTGGTTTGCTGTTGTTGTTGTTTTGTTTTGTTTTTTTACTGTTGTTTTTTGGTTGTGGTAAAAGTTTTAAGCAACTCGCAACGGCATACTGTCAAATGATCGCACAGGACACACTTTGATTATTTTCACGCTAGATTGTGGCGCAGTTTGGTTTTTCTTTGCGAGTCGAAATTGTTGAAGTATCTAAAGGTATAATTTGGTAAAATTTAGTTTAAAATTTAGATCTGAAGTAGATCAAGCTATTTATAATTTAAAATAAAGTTAATTAATCTTTGAGTAAAGACCGCTGATCTGAACAAATACCGAGAATCCTGTTGGGATCAACGACGGAGAACAGTTTTTAAAAGTACATTAGCAAATTTTTAATAATAATTCCCTTCCGGTCTTTTCATAATCCGGTTAGTAATTCTATTAGTATTGTGTGATAGTGAAATCGGTATTGCATCCGATACAAAATGATTTTTCTTCAGGTGGTATTTATGCGTTAGGGAAGTATGCCCAATAGGCAGTCAGGTAAGAACAACTTCGTCTGAGGAAAACCAAGGTTTTTGTTTGCCTTTTTTTTTTCGTGTTTTTTTTTTCCCATTTGGATTTGCTTGTTTCACCCTTTTTATAATTTTTTTTTTTTTTTTTTTTTTTTTTTGCAAACGTTTTGAACCACCCAGTTTCCGTGTCTTCCAAGGCAGGAAAGCCCTTTTTGATGTTTGGCATTTTTTAAATCTTAATTAAAAATTGTGAATTTATTCTCTAGAGAATTATTTTTAAATGCTCCTTATAGAGTGTCCCATTTGCAAATGGGGCACACGAGGCAATAAATAGATTGAAGGAGAAACAGAAAAGAATGAGGAGTCGAGATGCCAAAGTAAATGTGTGGCGACGCTGTGAAATCAGACGCTCGATAATTTTTCGACATATTTCATAGAGTTATAAATGTATATCAACTTTTGAGCTTGTCCATTTTTTGTTTTACTTTTAATGAGTAAAAAAAAACCCCGTTCATCTTGATAGTCCACCAATACATGTGAAATGCTTTGCCATGTCTGCAGTTGCATTATGTGCTAGATTATGCTGTATTTCGTCTTTATTTCATCATCAAAATCGACAAGCAAGGGTGACGTTTATGTCCGGGAGTAGAATAATAAGCAATGCACACACTTTCAGTTGGATTCATCGGATTGAGTTTGGGACGGCCAGGTTTTCTTTCACGAATAGGTCTTAAGCTACCATTTTGGCACAATGAAGCTGAATTCAAGTAAATATGGCCAGACCTTCCGAATAAAACGCGCGAAATGATCGAAATTAACTGGGTATAACAATAAGGTTCTTGAACTTCTTCGAGTCTAGTCATGTGAGGGTGGGCGGTGGGCGGTGGGCGGGTTTTTGCTGCTGCTGTTGTTGTTGTTGTTGCTGTTGTTGTTGTTGTTGTTGTTGTAGTTGTTGTTGTTGTTTTTTTAATGGAGGGGGGGGGGGTAATACCACATTAATTAGTTCTTAGATAATTACCCACTTTTTTTTTTCGTTTTGCATGTTTGATAGTAGAATAGGATAAGGGAAAAATAACACTAACCAAGTCATCACTTAGACGCGGCCTACGAGTGACATTTTATCAAATGTTAGAGATCATTCTGATAACTTATCTCCAAGTTTTGGTCACTCGAGGCCTAACATTGGGCATAAGGGATTGTGTCCTGCCCATCAGGGCACATCAGGGCAGCCTGTGGGGATCTGCGTGGGCACCAAACAAAGAAATAAAATTACAGCAAGGTTGATGTACATCGTCTTGGTCCATATTTATATATCGTCGTCGTCATCATCATCATCATCATCATCATCATCATCATCATCATCATCATCATCATCATCATCAAAATCATCAGCGTAAATCGTCAAAGGTTTGAACAAATATTTCCAAACAATAATATTTTTTGTAGGTGGTCTGAAAAATCTAACAATAGCCACCAAATTAATACATCTTAGTCATAACTTACCATTATTCGGCACCAAATCAGGACAAAAGATTTTCTTTAATGACTACAATAACTGCATTGTAATAATAATAATAATAATAATAATAATAATAATGATAGCACAATAAAAATAACAATAACAATAATAATAATAATAATAATTCAATAATAATAATAATAATAATAATAATAATAGAAATAATAATTATATTAATAATGAGGATGATAATAGTAATAATGATAATAACAATAATGATAATACAATATTTAATACTACTAATAATAAATAATTAATAATAATAACGACAATAATAATAACATAATAATAATCAATATTAATAATAATAAAGACTATAATAATGATAATAATAATAATAATAATAATAATAATAATGATAATGATAATATTAATATTTTTATCTTTACTACAATTATTATTGTTGTTATTATTAAAGAATCACACCCTAAAATCATACAGATGAATGAAGAATCACTAGTTGCTGCGACTCTCACTCGCACACAAGCACACAAACACACACACACACACACACACACACACACACACACACACACACAAACACTCACACACACATACACTCATATACACACGGACACACACACACACACGCACAAACACACATATATATGTTGTACACAGAATGAGGCAACCACAATGTTTATGTCACCATGTATAACAAAAATAGTCCGCCGTTACCGAGTGAGAAAAAAAGTCCCCGGACACACTATTCTACTGGTACCACATACTCACCATCTTCTGGTTGTCGAGTAGAATGAGATAATTACTTATTTACTTGTAAAAGCGAAGAAACGACACACAAAAAAGAAAGAAAACACATGAACAACGAAAGTCCCAAAGAGGAGTAACTCTTTTGCACCTTGTCCGTCCTCAAGTCGTGACTCGCCCGCCTGACGTCTGATAATCTCATTTTGCCCGTGACTGCACTGACCAGCCATGACCACTCCTGATTTTCGTTACAGCGCCCATCTCCGCACTCATCCTAGTGGCGGAGCGGTTTGTAATCAGTAACGGACTACGTTTTCTCTACGCTCTGTCGCGGTCACATTTTCTACTGAGCTGCTTCGACGTACGGAATCCACTCGTGTTTTTCCTTTTCATTCTGTTTTTATGTTTTTAAATAAAGTAATCACTCAGTGCATCCTTGCGCTTTCCCCCCATTGTGTTAGACGGATGGGTTGTTTTGTTTTTTTGATGGCCCCAATTTCCGATTTGGCGACCACAGCTTCTTGTTTGTGCTCTTCCTGTGACATGATAAGCTTCACCGACTGTGTTGACGAAACTTCGCCATTCCGGCAACTGGAGTCTCTGTATTCACGTTCGCGTTAGGTCTACTTTCTGTAAACATTTTTTAAAAAATGTTCTCACTGACCTTATTCGCCATGAGCATTTTCAACCCGGGGAGCAGGAACCACTGACTCCGATGTCGGGTCAAGCGGTGTACTATGTCCCCCGAGGAGACAGCTGTACGCCACGACACCAATTGGTTAGATCTACAGTAACATTTTGTTGGTTAGATTGTGTGTGTTTGTTTGTTTGTTTATTTGTTTGTTCGGTTTTGTTTTTTTAATTATATAATTTCACACTAAAAAGATAAATCGTCATGCACGAGGAAAATTACATTTATTCCGTCCTTGGGAAAAACACTTTGCACGAAATTCCTATTTGGCTTTGTCTTTTCGGAGCTGGATTTATAACTCGGAGATCCCGAGTAGGATTGATATGGGGGTTATTCCTAGATCTAGATTCTATACCGTTCCTCCATTCTCCTTTTACATTTACGCATACCTCCTTGAAATTTCTATTCCATTATAGTCTATTTGTTTTACTATCTCGCTCTTGCTCTCTCTATCTCTCTCTGTCTCTTTGACTCTCTGTCTCTCTGCCTCTGTCTCTGTCTCTCTCTCTTTCTCTCTCTCTCTCTCCCCTTCTCTCTCTCTCCCTCTCTCTCTCTCTCTCTTGCTTGTTTTGTTTTAATTGCTTGTTTGTTTGCTTTTGTTATTTTTGTTTTGGCGTTGTTTTTATTTATAAATTTCACTTACAAGTTTTTTGTTTAGATTTTTGTTTGTTGAAATATTTATTCATTTGTAAATTACATTAATATTTAATTTGTGATTTTTGTGGGTGTATTTTGTTGTTGTTGTTGTTTTTAGTTGTTGTTGTTTTTTTTGTTTGTTTGTTGTTGTTTTTGTGTTCTTTGAAAAAAAGTTATGAAAAATATAAAATTTATATTTTATTCATTCAGAAAGTGAAATTACATTTGGATATAACGCTTCCATTAAAAAAAATCTTAAGTTTTAATTTCTTTTAAAAATATTTTTTGGTTATTTATCTTCAGTGTATTTTTTTTCTGCATTGACATTACAGAATTACGTGGTCAGTAGAATACAGATACATATTTACCTAAATTCGTTTTATTTTGAAGAAAAAATGTTCTTTGAAAACTAATGTACCTACATTTTTTTAAATCTCCGAATGAATTTAATTTTTCGATCGGTTTCATTTTCTAAAATAATTTATACAACCTGTCTGTCTGTCTGTCGGTCTGTCTATCTATTTGTCTGTCTGTCTGTCTGTCTGTCTGTCTGTCTGTCTGTCTGTCTGTCTGTCTGTCGGTCTGTCTGTCTGTCTGTCTGTATGTCTGTCTGTCTGTCTGTCTGTCTGTCTGTCTGTCTGTCTGTCGGTCTGTCTATCTATTTGTCTGTCTGACTGTCAGTCTGGCTGCCTGTCTATCGGTCTGTATACTTCTTGCTCTGATCGTAATATGAAATAAATTTGCTTTTTGGTCAAATTCTTAGCATATTCAGCTTGGTAAAATATACATGTACAAGGAAGGCAAAGATACCCGATTGTACGACATGCCGAAGTGTTGAGGGAATATTCAATGTCTCACACCTTCATTATTTCGTTGAACACCAGTTTTACACATATACGAATTGTTCTAATTCTATTCCCCTTAACTTAGGAGACCCAAAAAAAAAAGTTTAAAAACTAAACGGACTTTGCATTTCTAATTATGCCAGTTAGTTCTGAAGGCATTTTTCTGGGACAAAAAAAGGTCGTGTCGTTGACCCATTTTCCCTTTCTTCTTTCATTTATTCAATTTGTAATAATACCCAAATGCAGTTTTACTCACACTCAAGGCTTTGCTCCGTGTGTGGCCTACGTGGGAGTAGCTTGGTGGTCATGTGCGAAAGACGATTTTAGATTATTTTTGGAATGGGCGTGCGAAGAATGTGTACACACCTGTAAGCTACATGTACGTGTAAATGTGTATAACCTGCATACCTAAAAGACTGCAAGAAAACCTCAGGTTCATGAGTTCCGAAATATACCTAAGGCGCATAATATACCTAAAGGTGTGCTTACCCCCCCCCCCCAAAAAAAACAAAAAAAACAAAGAAAGACACCAATTTTTTTTTTTTACTAATTAAAGAAAGAGAGATAGAAAGACAGTATTTTCAGCCAATAAACCCGCTGCCTAATTAAATAGATTTTTTCTTACAAGAATAGAATTACTATGGTCAACTTTTAATTTATTGTCAATACTTTGAGCCCAGAAATTCAAGTTTGTATAAAAACCATGCAGTGCAAAAGCCAGCCAATGTATAAACACCACACATTAGATCAATGGTGCTGTTTACTTACATATCATATCGTGATACGGCCGTTAAAAGATTACAGCTTCAACAGGTCTTGTAATTATCTTTTTACCTGTAGAAAGTATCTCCAATCTTTCTCAAGTTCCACCTGTCATCTTTGAAGGCCTAGAAAGTCACGTAAGAAATCATACTATACTAGCTCTTTTTAGATAGACCTTCATGGACATAATTACGTTCCATGTTCATAATATATTTTTAAAATCAGTTTTGTATGTTTTGAAATCCGTTATAGCAAAACAAATAGATCTACTATTGCATGTTCAAAAACAAGATACTGGGGGAAAATCAGTTATTTATCAATCTGCCCCTTTTTAATTAGTGTATTTAAAACGCTTGTCAAGCTATTAGATTGTGTTTCATCGCAAGCTTTGTCAGAGATGTTTAAAAATCATCAACATAATGTGCCCGGGTGGGGAAGGGGGAG
>NW_004798236.1:196050-198199 GCF_000002075.1 Aplysia californica | reverse complement strand
AAATCTCCTTCAATCACAAAAACATGTTGGCATCTATTCAAGCCAGAATAGTATTTTTTTCATCAAAACAAGGCAAATGAACAGGCTTTAGGATTCGACCTATAACTCTATGTTCCTCAAAATGAACGAACGCCCAATTTCTCCTTAATGTAACACAATATTATATTCTTTATAAAAACAAATTTAGTGCCGATTCCATACCAACCTTTTGACTGTTCGACAATTCTTTGATTTACGTAAAGTTTAGGACACCAGGTGTTTTCAGAAGATGTCGGTGACAAACAAAATACGAATTTTTTAAAGAATATAAATAATTATGAGGTCCAGTATTCTGTACAGCTTTGAATGCTTGACAATTTCTAAAAATAGTAGATAAAAGCTAGAAGCAACAGAATAAATGTGGTTTCTTGATAGACTATTGAGAATTTCATGAAAGGAAAAGAAATCGAAATAAGGTAGTACTGACGTACTGATAGAAGCCCCGGCGTATGTGCAGGTGACAAATGAAAAAAAAGTCAGAAAGAGATTAAATTAAATGCTGTTTCTGGGATACATACATCTATGTACCCTGAATATTTTGTGGAGTGAGAGATAAATCCCTTTGGATAGCCAACATACAGGATGTCCTAAACTCAATGACCTCTAAAATAATTGACTAAAATAAAGACCTCTATAAATGTAAATATGACCTTTGGTACAAACGTAAAGGAACTACCTGGACAGAGAGCTACACACGTTATTATAAGAAACAGGATTCCACATTAGAAGAGTTAGATCTAGAAGCTTTTAAAAAAGGTGCTCCATATGGCCCCCATCACGCGCAATGCATTTACTTGTCCGACACTGCTGCGGCCTGGTTGCTCTCATACAGTTACAAGCAGAGCTGGTAGTAACGGAGTACAAGTACTCCGGTACTTGTACTTACGTTACAATTTTCGGTACTTTTACTGTACTTAAGTACATTTTTTTAGATTGTACTTAAATTTGTACTTAAGTACTTTTAAAAAAGTACTTTAACAGCTCTGGTTACAAGGTCCCTGTCTTGGTTTCTGGATTCCTCTCATTCACATCTTCTGGTGTTTCTTTTTATCCAGCGCACACAATTTTCACAAATAACTCTTATTATAACTGTAGTAATGAGCCTCGTCACCAAAGCATACAAAGTATTGAGAATTCTCTCTCAGAGTCTGTCTCAATTAATGTCTATTTGGTCACGTACTCGTTGGTCTTTTTTTTTTTCTTCCTCTCCAAAGCATTTTTCCTCACTGGTTGACAAAAATGTTAACTTCATTTTCAAATCATGCGTAAGATTCTGTAAGTTTGGGACTTTAATATGCCTAGTTAACCTTCTATTCGTTCTCGAACAGACTTCTTAAGTGTTGTCACAACCGAAGCGTGAACTGATTTCATATTTCGCTCCGTTTTGTTAATGTTACTCCCTTCCTAAATGGCTTTCTGACAGACATCCTTTCACCTAGAACTTTTCTGTCCATCCCCAAATTGCTCTTTCAAAGGTGCACTAGATCTAGATCTGGAATCAACTCCTACTCCCCGTTTCAACAGGTCTGAAGTTTCTTTTCGGGCTTGAAATCCAGCTTATGTCTAACGTAAAATGCCTGTTCTTGGTTAATCCAAGACATGGCTGATGCAGCGGTGCTCATATTTTGACCAGTTCATATTTTAGCATGGACTATGGCGTCCGGATGATAGAACATAATTACTCTCAAATTTGGTACAGATCCGTGTATAGTTGGTGAAGTTATTAAGTAGTTTCTTGCGGTCATTGAGTTTGGGACAATAGGTACTAATTATTAGAACGGGGAGGAAATTTTGAGGTCTTTATGAGATTGTTGTAAAGTTGTCGTCTTCGTTGTCTTTGTGGTGGTGGTTGTCGTGGTTTTAGTATTTTTACTTTGGCGAGAGTTTTACGGAGCTCGAAACTGCATAAAGTCATATGAGCGTGAGGAACACAAGTTAGTTTTTTCCACAAGAATCATTTTTAGTTTGGGTCCGAATAAGCTTTTCAATTCTTGCCTGAGTGGCGGCCGGAGCCTACTCTTATCGATTTTTGGACCACATGGGAACTTGAAGGCCATAACCAATACAAAAAACGAAAACAAAACAATAACAAAGCATTATCATTATTATT
>NW_004798236.1:192814-193909 GCF_000002075.1 Aplysia californica | reverse complement strand
CTTCTTCTTCTTCTTCTTCTTCTTCTTCTTCTTCTTCTTCTTCTTCTTCTTCTGATCATTATTATTATTGTTGTTGTTTTGTTGTTGTTATTCTTAGTATTATTGCTATTATCATTATGAATCCCCTTTAATGTATGATTCTATAATAAATGCCCTTGCGTCTATTCCAGCGTGCTCCCCAATGCAGTGGTCCTTGGCAGAGGTAAAAGCCTGGCTGGATTTCTGTGTAGAGGAGTTTGCTTTAAGCAGGGTGTGTGTGGACAAATTCAACATGAATGGTATGTAGTTTTGTTAGCGGGTTTGTTTTGGTTGGGTTTTTTTATTAGGGGGGGGGATGGGCTGGGGTTTTTTGTATAGTTTTTTTAATGCTTGATTTAAAAGTTTTTGTTCGTTTGTTTGTTTGTTTATTTGTTTTTTCGCTTGTTTTTTGTATGTTCTTTCGTTTGTTTGTTTGTTTATTTTTTACTCGACTTGAATACGAAATTTTCGCAGAAATTCGTGGAACAATTTATCAGCTAAAAGTTTAAAAAAGGGCGCTTCTGCTTTCGAATACCTGACACTGGGTGGCTCACATTGCAGTTCAAAATCTTCGCGAAAAACAAAAGGGAAAAAAAAAGAGCGTGGGGGAAGAAACCTTGGTGTACAATAGTAAACTCATCCCTCTACAAGAACCACGAAACCATGATATTGTGTTGGGAAATAGGAATAGGGTTTTCCCCAGAGAGGTAGTATGGTGACAAACTGCCTACCCTCTGTATGACCTAAATAAATATTGGAGTGCAACAATAGGCCTATTTACTAAAGAATAGCTCAGAACGGTATGGAAGTAAAAGAAATCAGATGAGCTATTTTTAAATAAAGACAGTTGGTAAGAGAAGAATCCAGTTTCTGGAACACTTGTACCAAACTAATATGCCTAGAACCATCTTGCTTTCGTTTAAGAGAACTGGAGCTGATGAATGATGGGTAAAAAAATAGATAATGAACGATAGCATCTTTGGAAAGATCTGGAGCCGAGTAACGTGTTTAAGATCTGGTACTTGAAGAAGAAGAAGAAGAAGAAGAAGAAGAAGAAGAAGAAGAAGAAGAAGAAGA
>NW_004798236.1:187260-192106 GCF_000002075.1 Aplysia californica | reverse complement strand
TATCTATCTATCTATCTATCTATCTATCTATCTATCTATCTATCTATCTATCTATATGTCTGTCTGTCTGTCTAATAAATAATAATTCACCGAGACACTTACCCATGAAATGCGTTTTATGATTGTGGTCCACGGCAAAATACAATGTTAGCCCCCCCCCCCTAATTTAACCCACCCTCTAAAACCGTCCCCTCACCAACTCCCACCCGCTACTACGTAAAGCATTGAGGTGTCATCGCATAGTACTAAAACCTTCTTTCATTGGTAACCAGCTAGTCACTGAAGTCGGCACTTTTCAAAGGAGCCACTCCTATTTTGGAAAGTCCGAAGAAAGCGCGCGCACTCTGGATTTGAGGGTGCTGCAGGGTTTTCCACTGTAATCCGGTGACCATGAATGTTCAAGGACTCCTTTTGATTGTATTTATCGGTTTAAATTTGAATGCTCAATTTTTTTTCTATTTTTTTTCTTTTTGAGTGTGTATGTGTTTCTGCGTCCCACCCATTCTTGATGATGGGCATTTTCTGCAGTTTTACAGCACTTGCAACACAACTGGGTCATATAAGTGCAGAAAATTAGAGGTGTTGCAAGAGAGTAACAAACACGATAAAGATGGAGGAGAGATGAGGACGAAAGATTTTTTATAGGAAAGAAGGAGCAAACCACACCAGAGCATCCGCCAACCACCCATGTTGGGTTCTTGTATCGTTTGCCTGAAGATGGATTGTTCTTAGTGGGTGGAAAATGAGATACTGACACTTAGTTGAGGTCAGTTGAGATACCGTTCGTCTGTCGAGATACCGCTCGTCAATTAATTGAGGCACCATTCATCAGTTGAGATACCGTTTTAGTTGAGTAAGTTGAGATGCGATTCTGATCTTCAGTTGAGAAACCATTCGTCAGTCGAGATACCGTGTGTAAGTTGAGTTGAATCTGTTGAGATATTGTTCGTCTGTCGAGATACCATAATTTGTCCGTTGAGACACCGTTCACGGTTTGGTCTCTCCCTCTCTCTCTCCCGAAGACGCCACGTCTAAACCTAAGGTGCTGCTATACTGGACTGTAAGGCCCATTGCCCTTTTATGATTTAGTGCGGCACTTGCGACGCCTTTAAATTGTGTAAGTGCCGAAGACAGGAGTTTTTACTTGAGAGTAAATTACAACGAAAAGGAGGAGCAGAGATAGGGGTTATAGATGTTTCATAGTAAAAAGAAGCAAACCACTCTTGAACACCCGACAACCTCCTACGGAGATTACCCTTGTTCGTCTCCTCATAGGGGTTTTCTTTCATTAAGGGATTGTTCAAGATTCTCCACCCACTTGCCTTTTTTCATTTTTACTTTCTACTTTTTTTTTCATCCTCTGTTTCCCCAATCCATGTTTTGCGTGGTCTACTTCTTCCCTTATAGCACAAGTACTTGGCTGGCTATAGGTGACATTCGTAACAGGTGACAAGGCCTCTTGGCCTCTTGGCTTTAAGGATGTGAATATAAGAAATCCCACCTCTAAAGAAACCTTCAAGTATTTCTACAGACATTAAACCCTGCCCTCACCTAAGTCATGCTGACGTCTCTTCATGAATCTCAAACATCTCTCCTTTGTTTTTTCTTTCTTTTCCTATTTCGTCTCGCTAGCGCTCGATCCGTTCTGCGTGCCTTTTCTCCAGTCTCTCTGTCTAGAACACTCCTCCATTGTTGCCATCTTCTTCCTGGTTCACATGACCGAATGTCTTGAAGGAGACTTGTTAATTCTAATTATTTTTTTTAAACAATTCTATTATGTTTTGTTGTTTGTGTTGTTGTAAATGTAGGTGTTTCTCAGCGAAGAAGAAGAAAATTATGCTGATAGACAGTTCCAAAAAGAGTGGAAAGTCAAACACTAAGTTTGTCGTCAATTAGACAATACATGATCAAGATTATTTTTGATTCTTCTTGCTCTTGTTGTTGTCGTTGTTGTTATTGATGTTGTTGTTGTTGTTGTTGTTGTTGTTGTTGTTGTTGTTGTTGTTTTTGTTGTTGTTGTTGTTGTTGTTGTTCTTCTTCTTCTTCTTCTTCTTCTTCTTCTTCTTCTTCTTCTTCTTCTTCTTCCGGTGACTGAACGTTGCTATAATCTATCCGCTTGAGTTGTTTTGGTTCCAAGCCAGGTTTCTTGGTTTCTATGTAAGTTATTTAGTTTGTTAGTGTTTAACAGCTTGCACTGTATGCTTCCTGTTAAGTCGAGAATGTCTCTGAATGTTATAGAGTCTGCTTGGGGAGTACTATAGTACTAGTTGTAAAACTCAAACAGCATGCTGTAGATCGGGAATATGCGCCGCTATGAAAATGCAAATTACCATTACTTCATATAATTTGGTGTCCCCACTTCCTTTTTTCCGTAATAGGCCAAAATGAAAAACTCAAAGCTCCTCCCAGACACGTTTTGTGGGGCCATGCCATATGCGACATAGCTGCATTGTCTAACGTATAGTTTCATCACGGCCTCTAATTTTCTGGGTTCTTAACCCCTTCATTGTTAAGAGTTAAGGCGTTTCTACTTACGTTTGTACAGTAGCGTCGATGGCCTACAACTACCCTACCACTACCACCACCTACATTGTTACTACTACTACTACTACTACTACTACTACTACTACTACTACTACTACTACTAACCACTGCTGCCTTCTCCCTATTACAAAACTACTGCATTTTCAATCAAATACCACAGTCGCCATCGTGAACAATAACAATCTATCAAAATTGTATGATTATTCGGAGTCGTTATTACGAAATTCAAATAGCTGCTATCGAAAAAGCTTAAGATGTTGTGAAACTCAAATTTTTTTACGTCAAATTTTTCAAAGCTATGTACTGAGCAGATAGAACTTTGTAATTCTGAGGAAGCCTATTTGTTTGCTTTACACTTCATAATCTGTAGGATGGGAATGGAGGTTGGTAGGAAGAAGAAGATATGGCGGAGGAGAGAGAGGGAGAAAGGGGAGAGAGAGAGAGAGAGAGAGAGAGAGAGAGAGAGAGAGAGAGAGAGAGAAAGTGAGAGAGAGAGAGAGAGAGAGAGAGAGAGAGAGAGAGAGAGAGAGAGAGAGAGAGAGAGAGAGAGAGAGAGCATACGATCTTGCACTGCCATACTCAAATGTCAGTTAAAGTAATTTTCTGAAAACAAGTTAGAGGTGCATTTGTGTAAGACATCAGGGGACCCACAAGACAAGTGGTCCGACGAAAAGCTGAAACCGCGAGTGTGCGTACTAGGTCAAGTGAGTTATGAATAGAGGCCTTAAGTTAAGTTTGACCATTATTTTATTTTTGTCCCAGCAGGTAGGCGTGTTCTTTTTGTGCTACTTGAACTACTGTTGATAATGTTTGAGCCTGGAAACAAACCCACGAACATACGCATGTGAGACCAAGTCCAACATCTTAATAAGATAAGATAAGATGCATCTTTATTGTCCTGATCCTGGCACGTTGGTTTGGTGTTTCAGCTCGTGTTGACAGACACTCACTCTCTCTCTCTCTCTCTCTCTCTCTCTCTCTCTCTCTCTCTCTCTCTCTCTCTCTCTCTCTCTCTCTCTCTCTCTCTCTCACACACACACACACACACACACACACACACACACACACACACACACACACACACACACACCCAGAGTCACACACGTGCACACATACACACACACATACACACACACACATGCTCACACACGCAGGCTTACAATCACATGCATAATATAAATGAGCAGCAATAAAAATAATAGCAATCTTAAGCTAGATACATACTCAATGTTATTCTAATGCATCTTGCTCAGCAGGCTAGAAGGATTGCTAAATTAATGTCCAACGCCCCCATACCTATAATTTAGATCGGTTTGGAGGTAGGCTGTTTTGGCCTTATGTAATTGGATTACATTTTAAATATTTGGGGACCATTATATCATCAGATGGTAGATGTCACACCGAAATTAAAAGCCGCATTTGCCAAGCAAAAGCAACCTTCCACAAGATGAAACAGATGCTAACAAACACCAATCTGTCACTGGAAATGAGGAAAAGAGTAATGAAAAGTTACATCGAGCCAATCCTTTTATACGGGTGCGAAGCGTGGACAATCAATAAACAGCTGGAAAGAGCAATTGTAGCGACAGAGTTGTGGTTCATGAGACGCATGCTACGTATCCCATGGACAGCTAGAAAAATAAATGAAGAAGTTCTGGTTGAAGCAAATTATAGAAAACAACTTATCACGAATATAAGAAAACGACAGGCAATTTTTTTCGGACACACAATGCGGAAAGAAGCATTAGAGAACATTGTAACAACAGGAAAGTTTGATGGAAAGAGAGGCAGAGGCAGAGGCAGACAGAGGGAAAAGATACTGGACAAGATGACAACATGGCTGGGAGCAGCAAGAACAACAGACACCATTGCTGCATCGAAAGACAGATGGAAGTGGAGGTCCATGATCGCCCACGCCAGTCGGCAAGGCACCGGATGATGATGAATTGGATTAAACCGGGCCTTGATGAGATAGAGCACCCCAATAGAAGGACTTAGATACTCGATATAAAAACTCTTTTAAGCGTGCTTTATTGACATTTTGTTCTAATGCTGAATGCATGTACATGTGACCTGCGTAGCAGATCAAACTCACGCTAGATCTAATAAACACCAAGACTTTCTGTTCTCTTGAGTTGTCTCCATAAAGAACTTGCCTTGTTCTTTGGCGATTGACATTATTTGTGTGTGTGTGTGTGTGTATATATATGTTAGTGTGTGTGTGTGTGTGTGTGTGTGTGTGTGTGTGTGTGTGTGTGTGTGTATGTGAGTGTGTGTGTGTGTGTGTGTGTGAAAGGAGGGG
>NW_004798236.1:180910-187160 GCF_000002075.1 Aplysia californica | reverse complement strand
GGGGTGGCTAGGAGAGCTGGGATTGGTTGACTGTTTAGATTGATCATGATTTACTCTGTAGGTTGCAATTTCGTGAACACGTTAAACGCACGTACAGTCATACAGTATGGTTGACCAAATTTCCACTGATACTTGTCTAGAAATAATTGTCACTTTATTTAATTCTCTCTTTTCTTTCGTAAGTTGTTTACTTTTGTTTTTTTACCGTTGTTATGCCCCGTTGTTATGCCCTCGCGTTTTCCTTCAATGGGCAATGCCCATAAAAGTATACCAAACGTAAACCGAAGCCGAAATGACGAAAAGTTTCTGGTGTTCCCAAACGTACGGTACTCATTTTTCTTAGGTGGCCAGTTATGGTACTTTGAACTTTGAATATATGTGAGTGGACGGTTGGTAGGTGCTCTGGTGTGGTTTGCTCCTTCTTTCCTGTCAAAACATCTATCGTCTTTGTCTCTCATCCTTTTTGTGCTTGTTACTATCATGACTCTTGTAATCCCTCTAATCTTTGGCACTTATATGACCTTACTGTGTTGCAAGTGCCGTAAAACTCTTACTAAGACTAAAAAGCTGCCCCAAGCTACTCCAACTGTGACTCGCAGTAACTGTCAATTTCACTTCCATACACAAGTTATGTGTGGGTGGTTGGAGGGCGTCACTTGTTAGTCCTACTTCTATACTTTCCCTTTGTTGTTTCTGTCTGTCTGACCTTTTCCCCCAGCACTAATGGTCATTATTGTGTCGATATGCTTCTCTTTACTCAACAAAACAGGTATGCGTGAAAAATCGAGTCTGGACTCGTCGGTACAGAGCCAAAATAAAAAACGTTATCTTTCCGGGAATAATAGCAGTGAAACGAGCCCCACATGCCTTCTATAACGACAGATAAATCCCTGCCTTATTTCTTTTTAAATCACGAAAACAAGAATTTAGTCGGGGCGTGGGTTGTCTTAAACGAAGTATTATTTTGTTAATCTGTTGTTTTTTACTCGTGAAAACTCCGTGTCTTTATTCATACATACGCGAGATTTTGACATAGAAAGCCTCGGGGGGAAAAAAAAAAAAAACCCTTTAAAATAGAAAGAATATCGTGTCTGCGACAAAGACATACTGTAGAAGGAACACGATACGGGGTGCCCATTGGGGGATCGGATCGGATCGGGTCAGGTTGGGTCGTGTCAGTTTGCTAGCAAGATTGAGAGCGCAAAGCGGCTATCTTGGCACAAGCCGATTGCACCCGACTCGTCGGTTCAAAAACAAACTCCTCGTGTTTTCAGACGACGAATCGGGCGATCAACCTGACTCGAGCCGACCCGCAATGGGCACCAAGTACCAAGTACTACAATTTGGTCTCTGTCTGCTCAAAGCTCTGACTAATAAGCGCCTCTGAAGGTCGCAGGTAATAGTATTATTATTATAATGCCGCTCCCGCTTGACCTCTTGTGAACTCTCTTTCTCTGTGCTCAAGTGGTTTATCCAAACTCGCCCTAGAAATAGAAAGCCGGGAAATTTCCGGGAGCCGGATTTGTTGGTTCGGGGGCTAGAAGACTCTATTTGAACTACGCTCTTGTTGTAGATCAAGTTTTTCAACTAAGCTACACGGCATGACGATATCTGTGGCCTGTGGAGGGAAAACCGAAATCTTACTTTTCGCGACGGGTTGTTTGTTCGAGAGCCGTTCGATTCCAGGAAACTATCCGGGCTTGTTCTGTTTTCAGTTTGCTGCGTGAGTCATCGTGGTGAAATCAGACACTCGTCCAAATAATGAAATCAAAGAATCCGACATTTTGCGGCCCGATGGGCAATTTTTACCTTTTTGGGGGATTTGGGGGGGGGGGTTGTTGTTGTTATTGTTGTTGTTGTTGTCGTGTTTTTAATGGGGGGGGGGGGGGTCTTGGGGGGCTCAGTTTGCTTAGCACCTTTACTGTCTATTAAAAGTATTTCTGCGGTTGATCAAAGACACACATAATGTAAACGTGCAGGTGCCTAGGACACTCGAGCTTCGGAAGTCAGTAAACTTCGGAGGTCTTTTTCTCGCTAATGTTACTTCTGACACCAGGCTACCCTCACCTCCTTCAATAGCGAATATCTCAACTTCAGTTCAAGATAGATTGGAATTTGTCTTCTTCAAAAGCAAGACAAATGAACGAACTTTAAGATTATGCCTAAAATGCCTAAAAATTGACGAGCGCCTGAATCCGCCGCGTCATGACACTTGGCTGCTTTTGCAGAACACGTCATAACTTGCACCGTGGGTGGGCGGCACTGAACGTCCTGTTACTTAGAACACCATAATATTAAGGTGCTTGGCCTCCTTGGTTCAAATTTCTTTCCGGGGGTTTGGGGGGGGGGGGGTTAAATTGTTGTTTGAGTTTTCAAGGTTTTCACAAATAAATTATAAATGTAATTGTTTAGCAACATTGGCTTGTAATCTTCTCAAACTCGATCCGTTGTTTTGCAGTTTTTGTAGGTGGTTGGAGGATGTTATGGTGTGGTTTGCTCCTTCTTTCCTATCTGAGAATTATCGTCTTTATCTCTCCTCTTTCTTTTTCTATGTTTGTTACTCTCGTGTAACACCTCTAATCTTTGGCACTTATATGACCTTATTGTGTTGCAAGTGCCGTACAACTCTTACTAAAACTAAAACGTTGCAGTTTTTACAGTTTTCTTTTGTATGCCCGTTTGCAGTACAAAGCATAATAATCAAAGTAAGTAAAAAGTGTGCATTTGGGGATGACAAAATCAATGCATTTCAGTAAATCACCTGATAATGCGCTGCTTCGTCAGCTCTTCAAAGGTAGAGCATGATGATGGTTTCTCTGCCAGAGGCAACTTAGAACAAGCATTTTTTAAAAATGTTTTTAAGAAATATTTGTATGTCACTTGCAGCACCAACAATGCGACGGGTTATTACATCACTACTATTAAGGACCAACCTGCTTGTGTGGGATACAATATCTGAACAGATTCTTTTATGTTGGCGTTTCACGCTTTCATCGAAACAATTTAAGATCATTTAGGAAGCGGGCTTCCGACCCTGCCTGTCTGGGCCAACTCGGGCTGAGAGGGATGCAACATCCGAGCAGAAAGACAGAGATATTCGATTTAAAAAAAATTTCTTCCCATTAGAGAATCGAACTCGGGTCTCCTGTGTGCGACAACTAAGCACCTAACCGCTACACCCCAGACGCAGGATAATGGAAACACTATTTGAAGTTTATTTACCACGCGCGAATCAAACTCACGTGTTTTGTGCACAAGCTGAAGACGCTAACCATTATACCACAGTCTCAGGTCATTACCCTGAAGCAGGCATACTAGTTTTTAGGTCTGTCGGAAGTTGTGTGGCCTGTCAGCCTGCACGTAATGTTAAAACACCTAAGTTATGCGTGGAAAAACAAAGGTAATTTCGCTGGAGCGTGACCACCAAACTGTGCCGGGCAAAGTTACCTTGAAGTTAAACGAGTGACATGTTTGTGAAGTAGTTAAGACTTGTTTTGTTTAGATTCCCGCTTTTTGCAACAATCGGCTACAACTTTGTTTGTGTGTCTGTTGTATATACTTGGTGCACCTTTATTTTGTCAGTGTTTCTTTGATTTCTTGTCCGACTATATGTGTGTAAGTCCCTCTTCTCTACTCTTCTCTTCTCTTCTCTTCTCTGCTGTTCTCTTTTCTTATCTTCTCTTCTCTGCTGTTCTGTTCTGTTCTGTTCTCTTCTCTTCTCTTCTCTTCTCTTCTCTTCTCTTCTCTATTGTTCTCTTCTCTTCTCTTCTTTTCTCTTCTCTTCTCTATTGTTCTCTTCTCTTCTCCTTTATACTCTTCTCTTTTCTACTCTTCTCTTGTCTTGTCTTCTCTTCGCTTATCTATTCTTTTGTTCTTTTCTTTTCTGCTCTATTTCTTTTGTATCTCTCTCTCTCTTTCTCTCCCCCCCCTCTCTCTCTCTCTCTCTCTCTCCCCTCTCTATCTTTCTCTTCTCTCTCTCTCTCTCTCTCTCTCTCTCTCTCTCTCTCTCTCTCTCTCTCTCTCTCTCTTTCTCTCTCTCTCTCTCTCTTTCACGGTCAACAACCCTTAAACCACCTCACTTCACCCCTACCCAGGACCAACACAACGACCAATACCAGCACAATAAATAATAATAAACCAAGAGGCCTTGGCGTTCCTCAGATAAGCCCCATGGTAAAGTTTTTCGCCCCATCTATGTATTAGTATTTAAGATAAGGGTTTTTGGAAACCTTGTTTCAGTTTATTTGCCCTTCACTTTCCCTTGACCTAGCCAAGTTTTGTAATCTTTTGACCAAGCCCAGCCGGGTCATTGACTATACCGGGAACTGCCATGGCCGCCGCTCTTTGCTTCTACCAATACTTCGCTTCACCAGTATGTAGTATATGGGCGCGCCATTTAAGGCCAAAATACCAGACTCGCGCAGCGTTCCCTCTTTGATTGCCCTTCATTTTTGTTCCAATAAATAGAGTCAAATGGTATGCTCCATTGTGGATCGGAATTACGTCAGACTGTGCAGTCTAGGTTATTGTTATACAAGTCTATGGGCTGGATAGAAATACCGCTGAAGTTGTTGTTTTTATTTTTGGTTAGTTTATCTTTCTAGTACGTGTCAGTGATACCAACTGCTGAGCTATCAAGCCTGCAGGAAAAACAACTCAACCTTATTTTATGTATATCGAGAAATCATAAGTGTGTTGTGACCGGTTGAATCAGGCGCTCGTCAATATTTGGGCGTAAGGAGTAATTGGTATAATTTTAAAGCTTGTTCATTTGGCTTGCCTTTGATGTGAACTATCTTGAATAGAAGTTGAGATGTTTTCGATTCCCGTAGACGGGAGTCGCTTGGTGTCAAAGAAAAAAAAATAACTATGAGTAAAGGGCCGCCTAAGTTTGGTGACGTCCATAACTTGGGAGTCCTTGGAAACTGCTAATTTACTTTTTTGTGGATGTGCTCAACAATTACTTCCGTAAAATCCACACATAATTGTTTTTTTCAAGTGGCATAAAATGTGTTGATCCAATAAATAAATAAATGGATGAATAAATTAATAAATTGATTAATTAATGAATAAATTAATTAATAAATAAATAAGAGTACGTTTGATGAGGATTGCCCAAAGGGTGGAAAAATGTCGGTTTCGTTGATTTCATTTCAATACACGTACTTTGACGAGTACCTGTACTCATCTAGTTTAGTTTTAGTATAGGTTTTACGGCGCTCGCAACTGCAGAAGGTCATATGAGCGCCAGAAGATTAGAGGTGTAACAAGAGAGTAACAAACATAAAAAAGAAGAAGGGGAGATAAGGACGATAGATATTTGATCGGAAAGAAGAAGCAAACCACACCAGAGCACCCGCCAACCACCCACTGACTTCACCACGGTGCCACGTTACCAGCATCACTGGCTCAAGAAGTGACTGACGCCCCTCTTTCAATAAAGAAGTCACTCTTTTACTATCGGTTACTTAACCTTGGGTTTACACTGAAATGCATAGAGACACACAAACACAAAAATATACGCAGGTGCGCGCACATGCACACACACACACACACACACACACACACACACACACATATGTTCCCTATATCTGTTCTCTACACTCAACAAACAGCTGGACTCAGTAAATTATTTTGTTGTCTGTGCTCCTCAAACCATTCGACTATGAACGCGTACTCTATACTCCCCAAACCATTCGACTAAGAATGTGTACTCTATACTCGACTCACCATTGGACTAAGTATGTGCTCTCTATGTTCTGCAAACCATTCTACAAAGTGTGTGTTTTCTATATTACGTGTTCTCTATACTCGACAAACTGTTCGGCTGAGTATGAGTTCTCTAAACTCGGCAAACTGTCCAATTAAGTATGTGTATTCTATACTCAACAAACTGTTCGATTTAGTATGTGTGGTCTATACTTTACACACCACTCGACAAAGTGTGTATTTTTTTTATATTACGTGTTGTCTATACTCGACAAACTGTTTGACTCAGCGTATGCTCTCTATAATATTATGTGTTCTCAATACTCGATAAACCGTTCGACGCAATATATATGTTCTCTATACTCAACAATTACAATCGAACCTGCTCGAAAGGCCACCTGTATAAGAAAATCACCTGTACAATCGGTCACAACCCATTTCCACTGAGGTGGTTATTTTACATTACGATAACAATGTATAAGACGACCACCTGTTCGATAGGCTCATTTTTCTCCCTGATTATGATAATAATAATAATAAT
>NW_004798236.1:171124-180020 GCF_000002075.1 Aplysia californica | reverse complement strand
GGGCGGGGCAGAAAGTGAAGACGAAAGCAGACGACAGAATATTGCAAGAGAACAGGAATGGAGGTGAAAGGAGACTATTTTAGAGAAGAAAATTGTTCTGTCGCTACCCAGATTCGAACCCGGGACCTTTGAAGGAGAGGCGAACACCTTAACCTCTAGGCCACGAGAGCCCCCAGTTGGACTCAGTATGTGTTCTGTATACTCGACAAAAAATAGTTGGACTCAGTAATGTGTTCTGTATACTCGACAAACTACAATTCGACTCAGTGTGTGTTCTCGACAAATAAATAGTTGGAATCGGTATGTGTTCTCTTTACTCAACAAACCGCTCGACTCAGCAGGGGATCGTTTTATTCTTTCTTTTTCCCCATCCCCCGCCCTTCACCGCTCGTGGCTTGGCGTTTGGATCTCACGACTCACGCTCTACGATATTTCCCTCGTCCTCTGTTCCTTGCTAAGCTCTGTTGTCTCTAGCACGAAGCGCTTTGATTGGCCAGCGGTTTTGATGACGTACATGTTACAAACACCGTGTACATTTTTCAAAAGCAGTCCTATTGGTTGAAGCAGTAAATCGATTTTAGACCGCCGTGCATTCTGCGAATCAGGTTTTAAATACGTATCCACTTTTTGTGCGCCTGTATGAGTTTTATTCCCAACCAACACACCCCCTCCCTTTTTTCAGGGGTGGGGGTGTGTTTGTTTTTTTTGGGGGGGAGGGTGAAAAGGCATTCATTCCTTACAGTTTCACGAGTCTATTTCTTTTGCAGAACTGTCTGGGTTTTTTTCCTTCTTGATGGTGAGAAGTCCGCCTGTTTAGTATTAGTCCTCCGAACACTCTTTGGTTTAGTAAGAGTTTTACAGCACTTACAAAACAGTTAGGTCATATACATGCCGAGGGGGCTCTCGTGGCCTAGAGGTTAAGGTGTTGGCCTCTCATTCAAAGGTCCCGGGTTCGATTCCGGGTAGCGACCAAAAAATTTTCTTCTCTAAAATTGTCTCCTTTCACATCCTTTCCTGGTCTCTAACAATGTTCTGTTGTCTGCTTTCATTTCCACTTTCTGCCCCCACCCCTCACCCCCTTTGCCCCCTCCTCTGGGCTCCTGACTCTTTCTGCAGCCTTTATACTGCTACTCCTTGGCTCCTCTTAACTGCTGTCTTTCTGCCACACCCCTGATCTTCTGGTAGGAAAGATCTACACCTAGCCTTCTCGGACAAGGGCGAAAAATCTCGGAGGGCCCGTGTGCAAGTTGCGCACGTTAAAGATCCCTTGATGGTCTAAAATCGATAAGAGTAGGCTTCAGCCGCCACCCGGGCAAAATTCAAAATTTCCTACCAACGGAAAAGTATTAGGCGCGCTCATATGACCTTATGCAGTTGCGAGCGCCGTAAAACCCTATACTAAACAAACAACAAACAATACATGCCGAAGTAGAGAGGTATCGCAAAAGAGTAACAATTTGTTTTCGAAAAAAAAAAGAAGGAGAAGAGATGAGGGCGACAGACGTTTGAAATAGATGAAAGAAGGAGCAAACCGCACTAGAGCACCCGCCAACCACCCACCAGTGCCAGTCACCAGCCGGTGCATAACACTCGGTGAGAAAAACACATCACGTGGACTATTTCAAGAACAAAAGCACTGAACAACAAACTTCTGGTGCTTCCATTAGCAAGCCCGTGCTGGTTTTAACATAATGCGCGTCTCATAACAGAGTTGCAGAGGTGCTCAATTTGAACATGTAAATTTCAGATATGGTGATAATTTAACCTGGTCATTGGCTAAATACAACTTCAAATGTACACGGGGCGGTGCATATGTATTTCCTTCCTAGTTACCCTGGCTTTCTTCAACTAACTACGACGGTCGATAGTCCTGTGGTAAGGTTACCGGATTCGTAATCAAGAGAGTAACGGTTGGGGGGGGGGGGGGGTCAAAACTAAGCTCGATCCGACGATGTGTCCTCAGGGATGACACTTTGAGTTTGTTTGTCTATTTGTCTATTGTTGATTTTTTAAAAAGTGTTTTACGGCATTCGCAACTGCATAAGTTCATATTAGCTCGCGAAAGACTAAAACGGATTTTCTCATTTTGACTTGGTTCTTTAGATGGACTTTAATCGGAGATCTCTCCTCTTAGACAATGCTGCAAAGGGCGTTGAACCTGTACATATGGCACATTTTCAACCAGTATCCATTTTTCACATGTAAAATGCGCTCATATGACCATGTGCAGTTGCGAGTGCGGTAAAATCTCTACTAAAATGACACAAAATATGTTACGCCTGTAATGGCACGGTGCCCACAGGGTTAAGTGAGTAAAATAAAAAGCGGAATTGATTCTACCATTTGCGCGAAGTTTGTTTTAATACGTTACCTCCTCTCTCTCTCTCTCTCTCTCTCTCTCTCTCTCTCTCTCTCTCTCTCTCTCACTCACTCTCTCTCTCTCACTCTCTCTCTCTCACTCTCTTTCTCTGAGTCTGGCTCTTTGAAAAATAATTAAGAGGGCTCATAAATTTCCCCTAATTAGTATGCACAACAAATTCGCATCTCTTTTCTGCAATCTCACCTCATGCATTAGTTAATTACTCAATAACTGTGGGACCTCACATCTGCTGCCTGCACTGTCCATTAATTATTTAACTTTTATCCAAATGCTTTGAATTTGCACATTTTTATGCACTATTGTTTTCCTTTTAGTTCATCATCTGTTTTTTTGCTTTGATAAAAGCATTTATTTAATTGCGCACATTGCAGGGTTTCTCACTGACGTCAAGATAAATATACTTTGAGAGACAAGTGCGTATACATTGTATGCACATAATTATATATAACATACACATATTCGTCGCTGGCTCAGGCAACCCACTTAAGTCCAAATTTTCAATTTTTTAAAAATTTTACACTCTTCCAAAGCTAAGCCGAAGATGCACCTTACAACATCACCAAAATGCAGTTTTGTATAATAAATAATATACATATATTGTACTTATTTGCCTGAGTAATATGATCTAATATAATAATAATAATAAGAAAACACAAAACAACGTAACATATTACATTATATAAATTTAATTAAAGAAATTATTGCATGCGTTATGGTGGTAGATCATGATGTATCCTACAAGTGAAATCGCCAAATTGTTATCACGAGTTTCAGCGGACAAAATAGATTTGGGTCAACAGAGTTCAAATGACCAGTCAACTGGTCAAACACCAGCACCAAAGAGTTTCATATGAAAAGGAAATTCCGTGTCCAATGAGAGTCAAGAGTCAGGAATTTTTAAAAAGACAACAAAAACAAAAGCCAACAATAAAACCCCCAAAACATTCAACTTAAAAGCTACAATAATATAATTGTGAGGCAGCGTGGTGGAATCAGACTCTCGTCAATTTTTGGGCATTTTGAGTTATTGGTATCATCTTTAAGCTTGTTCATTTGTTTTGCTTTCATTGAAAAAATTACCCATCCATCTTCAATAGAAGTGGAGATATTTTGGATTGAAGGAGGTGGGGGTCACGTGGTTTAAGAAGTAAAATTAGCGAGAAAATGGCCGCCAAAGCTTGGTAAATTCCAAAGCTGGAGTGTCCATGGAAACTGTAAGTTTATATGTTTGTGCCTTTAATCAACGTTTTTCGGTGAAATCCTTCAAGGAATGTGTTTATAAATGGACATAAAAGGTGTTGAGACAAAAAAAACAATTGATAAAAATTGATGCTGCCTCACAATATGTTTCTTCTGTCAGCCTCAGCGAATTAAAACCCAAACCAAATAATCAATAATAATGCAAGCAAAGGCAAAGCAAGTTGGGGGGGGGGGGGGGGGGGGGGGAGAGGCTCTCGTGGCCTAGAGGTTAAGGTGTTCGCCTTTCATTCAAAGGTCCCGGGTTCGAATCCGAGTAGCGATCGAAATATGTTCTTCTCTAAAATTGTCTCCTTTTCACCTTCTTTCCTTCTCTCTTGCTATATTCTGTCGTCTGCTTTCGTCTCCACTTTCTTTCCCCACACTCTCATCTCATTTGCCCCCTCCACTGGGCTCCTGACTCTTTCTGCAGCCTTTCTACTGCTACTCCGTAGCTCCTTCTTACTGTTGTCTTTTAGCCACACCCCTGGTCTTCTGGTAGGAAAGATCTACACCTCGCCTTCTTGGACAAGGGCGAAAAATCTCGGAGGTCCCATGTGCAAGTTGCTCACGTTAAAGATCCCTTGGTGGTCCAAAATCGATAAGAGTAGGCCTCCGCCGCCACCCGGGCAAAATTCAAAATTTACTACCAATTGAAAATGTTTGGTGCGTCCCGTGCCGCGCGCTCTTATTATGGCCTTATGCAGTTGCGAGTACCGTAAAACACTTACCAAAAAAAAGAAGAAAAAAGCATAAGGAAAAGGCACGATTCAACACAGCATGCCAGAGTGTAAGAAACTACATTCTGGGCTATTTTGTTTTGCTTGTGTTTTTGTTTGTTTGTTTTCGGTTTGTTTGATTTTAGTTGTTTTTTAGGGGGGAGGGGGGTTGAGATGATGAAGTTAAAAGGTAAGGATAGATGGAAATGAAATAAATGGAAAAGAATTATTTGTAGAGACTTCCTAGTTCTAGTACAGGTAACACCCAAGACCAAGAATAAACTGCTGATCTCATTTAAGGCTCAAGTTCAACAATACTTCGTCTCCAAAACAAATTCTATTTGCAAGGCAATAACAGGCCTGTCTATACATGTATTCTATTCCTAACTCCTGACTCCGTCCTAAAAAAGGTAAGGTTAAGCGTAATACTGCCGTTGCCACGGGAAACAAGGGCGCAAACTGAACTCGTTGTTTTGTTGGGTTAAACACAACCGCTATTGAGGTCACCTATATTAGAAGAACAGAAACACAATTGAGTGCTGAGCTCTAAACACGTGGGTGTGACTTTTGGTGTTGTTTTTCGGTTTTTGTTGTTTGTTTGTTGGGGGGGGGGTTGTATTTGGAGATTGTCTACTTTTTATTCATTTATTATTTTTTAATTAATTAATGTATTTGTTCATTAGGCAGCGTGGTGGAATCAGGCTCTCGTCAAAATGAAGAAACTTGCATTTTTCCGCAGGTTTGTGAATTTTTATCGAATTTTTGTTTTTTGGCTCAACACCTTTCATGCCCTTTAAAGAACTCATTTCTGTGTGAATTTTTGTGAAAAACGTTGATTAAAGGCACACAAAAATGTAAATTTTCAGTTACCACGGATTCTAAAGCTAAGGAAATAACTAATCCTTTCCGGCCATTTTCTCTCTAATTTTACCTCTGAAAACAGGCGACCCCCACCTCCTTCTTTCGCAAATATCTCGACTTATATTCAAGATAAATGGATAATTTTTCATTCAAATAAAGGCAAGTGAACAAGCTTTAAGTTGATACCAATAACTCAACATGCTTAAAAATTGACGAGCGCCTGATTCCACCACGGCGCCTCACATTATATTTTTATTCGTTTAATAATTTATTCGTGTATTTATTTATGCTTACTTTTAGTGCTTTCATTTTTCTCTCCCACAGTGCTATTGGGCACTTCTTTTTGCTGATTTTTAAAAATCTTTTCTGCATGAATAAAAACGACTTTGATATTAAATCTTGCGATCAAAGCAAACCAAAAAGGCAAGAAGCTGCCAGTTTTGTCATCTAGGTTTTCAGCATCGCAAACTTCGCTATTACTCCGCTCCTTTTAACTTGTTTTCAGTGAATAACTGAACAAAAATGAAAGATTTGATTAATAAACTTACAGTTTGATCATAGGTTACATAGACTGGCTGAAGTTTGGTGCTGTGACTGAGAACTAAGCGATGCTGTGAGACAGCTGAATTGGCGTGCAGGGTACTATAGCAATGATCGTACATAACAAGATGGTCCACTCAGCCAAAAAAGTGTCTACGGAAGTCCGCTCATTGCTTCAGACGGCTGTGCAGTCGTTGTTTTGAAAGCTCTCTTTTGTTTCTCCAGAAGAAGAATGGGAATAGCACCCCCTTGCGTGCGCAGATCGACTGCTGTTTATCAGCTGTTCGGGTTCGTTCAGTGCGGAGTTTTAGGTTTTTAAAATATTTTAATGACCTCTCGCCTCTCTTTCTTAAGTCAAATTAAACGAAGAAAACAGTCGCCCCTTCCAATGCGAGAGGTTTTTTGTCAGCGTAACCATTTTAAAAAAACGTTCTTCCGAAATTTGAATTCTAACTTATTCAAAAACTTGTTAGTTTCACGTTGATTTTTTTCACACAAGTAGGGTAACTCTGTTCGCAAAGGGTGCGCATTTGTGCGCATTTGCGAAGAGGGCGCCACCGAATTCTGACGACACTTTTTTAATTGGCTCAAAGAGAGGAGTGAACCATCTTGTTAGGTAGACTCTTTGACTATAGTGCGGTCAAATTTTCGTAGCGGAACTTATTGTCAAATATCTCCTAACTACTGAACATAGATTCTCCAACTTTTTCCCAGTGACTTATATCAAAGTGTCTTAACTTATTTTATTTACTTTTTTTCAAACACTTGTATACAGTATTCTTGAAAATCCTTTTTCAAAATGCCATTCAATAGTTTCTACTGAATTTTAAAAAATTACAGCTGGGGCAATATCGCTTTAAAAAGCCAGTCTGTCATTTTTTTCTATTCGCAACATTGTGCTTATTGAACGCATGTTTTGAGAACCTAAAGTGCTTAAAAGTGTCCCTATAAAACTAATTTCTTGGAAAAGTTTTACCACTAAAAAGTGTCGTTGGTGAGCTGTGACGTAGGCCAAATACGTATACAAAATATTGTGTTTGAGAAGCGGACAAAGCTGTGAAAAATCTCATTTTCCGCGAGACAGAGATTTGTAGTATTTTATGCAAATTTATGCTGAAAAGATTTTAATCTAAATTTAGCCTCAATTGTTGTGAAAAAATCATATAATTAAGTTAAGACAAACTGATACAAACTGCTGAGGCAAGTATGGGTGATTCGTCCGTTAAGATATTTGAGGATAAGTTGCTCCACGGATTTTTGACCGCAGCATCGGAGTTAAGCAAGTCAGTATAAAGGTGTCACAACGCGGTTAAATCAGACGCTCGCCAATTTTAAGGCATGAGGAGTTACAAATATTATGATCTTAAAGCTTGTTCATTTGTCTTGCATTTGGTGAACCCCCTCTCCCCAATCCATCTATCTTGAATAGCTACTGTCGAGATATTTGCAAATACATTAAATAAGTGTCGCCAGGCGTCAGAGGTTAAAAAAAAATTAGCGAGAAAATGACCACCAAAGTTTGGTGACTTCCAAATCTTGTGTGTTCTTGGCAAAGGCAAGTTTATTTTTTGTGCCTTTGATCAGTGGCATTCGGTAAAAATCCACACGGAGATGTGTTTTAAATTGGAATAAAAAGGTTTTTTGGGAAAAATCTACAAAAATTATCAAATGGCGAGGGGAAATGTCAGTTTCTTCAATTCCATTATTTTGACGAGCGTCTTACTTCACCATGATGCCTAACAATTAATGTATGTCCTTTGCTTCGTTCCCTGTCCAACTCTGTGTTTGTATCTACTTGTCTTTCTGAGGTCCGGTTTAGCAAATAATAGACTCCCGGATACCATTCAAGCTGAACATCGTGAAGACGAAGGTACACCTAGCCGTGCCTCAGTTTTTCACGAAAGAAGAATTAATGTTCATGAAAAAAGTTGACATGTGTGGGAATGAGGATGACATGTTTTGGGTAAATAATTTAACGCTCTGAAAAAAATGTCACCTCCCCCACTCTTCTTCTTCTTCTTCTTATTTTCTTCTTCTTCTTCTTCTTCTTCTTCTTCTTCTTCTTCTTCTTCTTCTTCTTCGTCTTCTTCTTCGTCTTCTTCTTCTTCTTCAAACCATGTTCACCTGGACCTTTACACCCTTTATACACGTACAGTCGAACCTGTCTAAAAAGACCGTCCATAGTTGAGTGGAAAAGATAGATGGTCCCTTTGGACAGTGTCATTGTATTATAGAAAAAATCGCCGGATGAGGGGAGGGGGGAGGGTGCAGGGAGTGTGAAGAAAATGTTTGTACACATTGAACGTTAATTTGACAGGACTGGTTGATAAAACAGGTCAGACTGCTCTTGCTCATCCAGGTCTATTAGCATTTTGTGAAAGGAAAAAAAAAACGTTCTATAAATCTTTTCTGCAAAACATGTTTTTTCGCTTCCACCGATCTGAACATGTAATGTATAGAAAGACTCAAGATAACCCAACTTATAAGTCGAACCTGACTCTATTCACAACCTGTCCAAGACATTCACCTGTACATGTGACTATTTCCCACCTCCCCTATTGCGTTACTTTCTATACTACAATGGCACTGTTCAAGAGGACCACCATACGTCTAAGATGATAACATAATTTTTCCTCAACAATGGGTGGTCCTCTCCTACAGGTTCGACTGTATCTACAAAAATAAAACATAGACAAAAACAAGCGACATGACTACTTGTACCTGTCTGTATTATAGATTAGATTTATACACAATATTATCTGTTCCGGGTAAGCCAACCTGCTGCGTGACCTCACTGGTAAAAAATTCGGGGTGCGCCCCTGTAAGAGGATTGCGTGTTTATCGATGTTGCTGAAGCAAAAATAAAAAAGGAGCTGTTTCCTAGAACTCTCCTTTCCCCAGAGAGCAGCGTTACGTGGTGGGGTAGATCTATACCCAGTGCACAGTACCAATCGAATTGTTTTAGGTACTGTGTTCGCCTCTCAAATCAAAAGGTCTCCGGGTCGAATTCTGCTAGCGACGAAAAAACGTTTACTGCCTCTCTTTCCTCTTCTCTAGTGCTGTTCTGTCGTTTGCTTTCATCTTCACTGCAAGCCCCCTCACGACGTTGTCAGCGCAAACACAAAGCGCATTCTTCCAGTCGGTGCGAATGTACTTCTCT
>NW_004798236.1:170105-171024 GCF_000002075.1 Aplysia californica | reverse complement strand
ACCCCACCTCTTGAGCAATCTCAACCCCTAACCCCCTCTTTGTTAACCAAAAGCTATAATGTCGTCCCTTACTCCACTCGATATGTTCTACCATGCCCCCTGACCCACCCCTTCCCTTTATCTTGTTCATTGTAAGCTAGAATGTGCACCAAGACGTCTATGTGTGACGTCTGCCATGCCCCCCACCACCACCCCCTTCTCCCCTATTTCTTCTAATACCCCTTCTTTCAGCTCTTCCTTTTCTTCTGACATACACACCGTGCGTCGCACTGCTTGTATACCCGTACATACCCTTGATTTCAGGAAGTGGTATATTTTTCCCTTATCTATACTATCTAGACCTATAATCCGTTGAGTGTCATACTCCAGTTACGTAAAAGTTACCGTCGTATTCCCCAGAAAACCCGTGGTTACCTGGCTCTGGTTTGAGTTTGTTTAGGGGTTGTTGTTTTTTTGGGGGTGGGGTGTTATTTTTTTTTTATTGTTCTGATTCTGGGAATTTTCACTGCTGAAAAAAAGCCGGTGTTGATTAACAACAAGCGAAGACTGAAATGTGATTTTCTCAGATAAGAGCAACCGTCCCACTTGCTACACATTTGCGTATACAATTTGAGCCTGATAACGTCTCTGTGCTGTAGGCTGTGAGTGTCAAAATACCAACCGACCAGGAAGAAACATGACCACGGAGCAACATTTTTAGCATGGACCAAAGAACTAAAAGATTTGAAACTGGATACTTTTAAGGGGGGAGGGGAGAAAAAGTTATTGGTGTTGAGATAAAATGTTTGAAACTTGGAGACTTGGGGGAGGGGGACTAAGAAAAGAGAGGGGGAGGCGGTGGCAGAAGGTAGAGGGGGGAACTGTTTCGTCAATCAAAATGTTGTGAATGTAAGCTTTAGCTAAATAATAATAATAATAA
>NW_004798236.1:165955-168912 GCF_000002075.1 Aplysia californica | reverse complement strand
GTAGTAGTAGTAGTAGTAGTAGTAGTAGTAGTAGTAGTAGTAGTAGTAGTAGTAGTAGTAGTAGTAGCAGTAGTATTATAGTTATTCTAGTACTGGGAGTTCGCAGCAACAGCAGCAGCAGCAACAGTAGTAGTACAAAACTAATACTAGGAATATTACAGAAAGCATTTATATATAATATGCACTTTGCTGCTCTTTCATTGTTAACAATCTGGATGCAATCCTTCTTGTTCTTGAAGTTATTGTTCGCTGTGACCATTGGTGTGTACTGATATTATTCATTGGTCACTTCGCAAATCATGATTCACATATTCCACATCAGTAAAATTATCTATTTACTCGTAAATATCTGACTTTGGTATCATTACGTCAGAGATATGATTTAGCAGATGGAGTGATGCTTGGAAATAACCTCCCCCGGCGTCATATATGATTCACGATCGGCAAAGAAAGAACCAAAAACAAGTCACCGAAAGGAAATTTAATTTTTTTAAAATCTCAACAGGCAATCTTTGTCAAATTGCTAAAACAGTTCAGCCATGTTAATGGTGTTTTTCCTATAATTAATGCTAGTCCTTTTCAAATATAACTTTCTTGACTTTTTGGCCCTAGTCTGAGGATACATGATGGATCCCTTATCTCGAGGTAGATGCCTGGTGAAGCTGAGTCGGGCAAAGACATTGGAGAAAACCGTGGACAATGCCAACTGCATCCGGCAAGGTATTCACGATTCACCTCAGTCAGGAAGCCACGGGATTGCCCATAGCTATCATCATCGACTCCGCTTCACTCCGGTGTCTTGAACATTTCACTTTCAGGAATTATCAATGATCAATGATCTTCTTAGGAATTATCCTTAGTTTGAGATCTTTTCCTTTAAACTGTTGCCCGAGATTCCTACAGTTGTAGAAAGCAATCAGGGGGAAATGATTGACATAAGATTTAAAAGCGGCGAAATGTATTAACATATTGGTGTGATGTATGCAGAAGGAATGAATTCTTGGGACAATATTATGAACAAGTCAGCGGGGAGGTTGGTAGAAGAGGAATGGAAAGAGGAAACGGTAAAAATTATCTTTGTGTGTGACTTCCTTCTCGAAAGACAAAGATTGGCTAGCACAACTGGAGACGAAATGAGACCCAATGGTTGGGAGAACAAAAGCAAGAATATTTCAGCAGATCCAAGATCCTCTTGTCAGAACAATTATATCAATATATGACGAATTCAGTGATGAGGAAAGAGAGGTTTAAAAAAACCCAGTTCAGAGACTCACATGGGTACAGAAGCGGACATTTGTAATTCATAGAAAAAATCATGATGTGCGCGGGAGAAATGTTTCAGAAATGCTTGCTGAGTCTAAATCAAGGAACCAAAATTCAGAAAATAGAGCGCATTTAGGTATTTTCAAATAAGTATCTGATAGTTTACGGAGAAGAGTTTGCTGACAGTTCTTTATGTCAACCAGCAGACGTTGAACGTGATGTGTTAGGAACTGGATGGTGAACGAGGCAAGGAAGACATGTCCTCTGTGTTGAGGAGTTCTTTAGCAAGTTCTCACGACTATCATGACAGTACTATATGGCTCAACCGAACCTCTTTTCCAAAGTTTCGCTGACGTGTGCACACTCTACACGCCAAAGTATACATAAATGGAGCAGCGATAGTTCTGTTGCCCAAAAAAATCAGTGCCCTAGTATCGTAACTAAGGATATCGTCCAAACTGAAAGAGATACAATTTCGAAAAATAGGCCTACTTAAACAAACCCGGCCTATATTTGAACCTGAAATCATATGGAAAATTTCCATTCCCAAATCATCTGTGAGAAGACAAAATCAGTTTTTTGCTTCTCCTGAAAAATAGGGTTTTAAAGATACGATAGTAGGCCTATTGAATCCGAGGCCCGATGTAGGAACTCAGAGTGAGAAAGGAGGAATGTTAAACCTTTGAGCCCGTATCATAGGTACACCGGAGGCGTACTTCGGCAACAATAATGGTCCCTAGCACCGGTTCTCCGCAGTGAGGAAAGAGCACTGAATTCGGGCGGATAAAGACAGTAATTTTTTATCAGTCCGAATGCTAGTTTCTGTCAACATGTGATTATGGGGATACCAACATGTCTGTGCCCTTTCATGCAAGGTTTTGATCACACTCAGAGCCGATTTACTAGGGATTTTTATCACAATGAAACGCTCAGTCTATGAACCCGGAAGATCAGGAGGCCAGGATTTGAGTAAAATTAGGATCAGGAGCCTAGGGCTCAAAGTATTTCAAGCACATGAAGATATGAACCCTTCCAGGGTGCAATCAAACGATAGGCCTGCCGGTTTCCACATTCCTTCAATATGGCGCCTGACAATAAGATGCAAAGTGGCCAAATTTAGATCTCATAATAATTTAGCCGAGAATCGAACCCATAACCGCCTGATCCAAATTAAAACCTCGAGACCAACATGCCATACCAAGGTCCTGCCCGAGGAGGATATCAAACAAAACTGGAGATGTCTCGGATTGTTTGTTTCTATATTTTAAAAAAAAGTATTGTCCTTGTTTTCTGAACAAAATAAGTTCGGGTTTGTTTGCGGTTTTGTTTGCGGTTTTCTTTGATATTTTTGTAAACGCATAAAGGTCATCTTATCAACAATTCTAGTCGCAAAATTTTAAGACTTGACTCACTGGGATACTTTGCGAAGTGCAGCTAAAATCCCACATTGTCACAGCATAGGTATCATATTATATTACAGTATAGTCAGCAATGAAGTGACTTGTGATATAGGCCTACTCGTAAAGCATTTGTCTGATTTGATTTACTAGATTAAATTTGTCATTTAATTAACGCATCTAGATGAGACATAACAACATATCTTCTTCTTCTTCTTCTTCTTCTTCTTCTTCTTCTTCTTCTTCTTCTTCTTCTTCTTCTTCTTCTTCTTCTTCTTCTTCTTCTTCTTCTTCTTC
>NW_004798236.1:156349-164101 GCF_000002075.1 Aplysia californica | reverse complement strand
TCCCCCGTAATATTACATTGTTCGCTTATAATATTAATAATGTGAAATTTATATCGCACAAATCCGTGTTATAATCATTGTTCCATGTGTTTTACATAATATTCATGAAGAACATGCATATTCTCCACGCAATTTACAGATCGGCTTAAGATTGCGCGTTTTAAAATCGTATAATTGCGCGGCAATCTTAAGATTGCGCTGTACATTTTAACGATTGTATAGTTCACTTCCATCTTTATTCTTTTACTCACATCAAGGAACATTCATGAATATTTTAAAAAGTGCAAAAATATGAAAATTAAAATTAAAATTAGATTTGAAACTGAAGAGCTCACAAGAATGATAAAATTATATAATCATTAAAACGCGCATCGCAATCTTAAGATCGGTAAATTATGCGGAACACATACACAGATATCATACGTATGCACATAATAATATACAGTTCTACATTTACTATAAAAAAAATAATAACAGAGTAGATCTTCCAAGCAAAAAATTGCTCAGGTCAATTTCAAAAGCGCCTTAATAACAAATAAAACAAATTACAGTGGAATTCAGGACCGAAAAAAAGTGTTGACTTTGAGAAAGGTTGACTTTATCCATTGTACTACTGGCCATTGAAAATTGAAGTTGACAGCTACAAAATTACAAAGTACCTGGTAACAAGATGTTAACTCAATTTCAGTGAGTATAATTCTGAAGTTGTCACCAAAACAAGAGATAATAAGTGAACAAAGTAATTGGAGGTGTGTACACCACTAGCTCAGGACCTAAATATCTCTTCTTAAATGAATTCATCTTGGAATTTAGCCCCAAATTGTTGACTTTACGTAAGGTTAACACTCAAGCGGTTGACTGAACATGTATCAAAAACACAAGTACTTAAACAAAGGAGTTAAGAAACGGGACCACGGTGAGGTGTTGACTGTACTGTAAGCAAGAGTTGACTTTATCAGAATTTCTACTGTATGTGTTATTACTGATCATTATGCTTAAAACAAACAGTGAAATTATTTATCATCAACAAAGGCAGTGTTCATGATTATGTCAAAAATATTTTTTTTTAAAACAGGGGCATCTGCTGAGCTGTCTCCCAAATATGGGTCCTGTTCCAACTTCCTGCTCTGTCTCCTCTTCCTCCTTTTCTTCCTCCACCCCCATTTCTTCCTGTATAAAGCCCTGTGTCTCTTCAATGCTGCAATACTTAGAAAATATTTTCCAAATTCCTTGTAGCTTCTGCACACCATACAGCCTTTCTTGACCAAGTCTCCCTTTTTTTCCTTATTTTCTTTCACCTCACAAAAGTGTAATATTAGGCTAAATTGGTTCAAGCCCCCCCCCCCCCCCTTTCTTTCACTTTTCTATAGGAGCCAAAGACTCCCTCCCCCCTTCCAGGTGTAAGAGTATATTTGAACAGCCCCTAATGCTGTTCTTCTATAATTAAGGCTAGTCTTAATACAATTGTCTTGAAATTGTCTTGAATTATTGGCCTGGGCCTGAGGTTACATGATGGACCCCTTATCTTGAGGAAGATGCCTGGTAAAGCTGAGTCTGGCAAAGACATTGGAGAAGATCACGGACGATGGCAACTGCACTCCAGCAAATTATCCACTATCCACCTCTATCATGGAGCCACGGTATTGCCCATGGCTATCATCATCGGCTCCGCTTCACCCTGGTGTTTTGAACATTTTACTTTCAGAAATTATCCTTGATCTTCTTAAGAATTACCCTGAGTTTGAGAAATTTGCCTATATGCTGTTGCCAGAGATTCCTACAGCTGTAGACAGTACATGTAATCACGGGGGAATTAATGGACTTTGGATTGGAAGGCTGCGGAATGCATATTTGGAGTGATGTATACATGATTTTGATTGATTGGGTAGATGTTTTACGGCACTTTCGACACAATTTTGGTTATGTAAGCGCCATCAGGTTTCACCGCTACAAAATCAGACGTGTTTTTAGTAAGAATCTATCGGAGCTCGCAACCGCAAACGATCACACTATTTCTATTATGCTAAAAAGACGAACAAACATTTATAAATTTTTTTGTAAATATGGAAAAGGCTTATTTACATTTGTATATACAATACAAATTTCATTGTATGTATATATACACCGTATGTATATATACACCGATAACGATAACTATATATTTTCATATTCTATTAAATAGTCCAATTTCTTTTACATAACTTAAAATTCTTCTAGGCTCTATGATGTCAAAAAGGGTCTTAATATCTTTACATTTAAAATATTTCTCACGAACATAATTAAATTCGACACATTCCGTTAGGATGTGCCGAACTGGGAAATTTGTGCTGCACGCCACGCAAAAAGGAGCTTCCTCTCCTTCGAGCAAATGTGTGTGCGTGACGTGCGTGTGTCCTATCTTTAGTCGGGTAAAAATTACTTTTTCTCTTCGTGGTAGAGATATTGGTTTCCTGGTCGTAAGTTTCGGTTGAATGTAATGGAGTTTGTTGTGTATTTGTTGATTCCAAATTTGGAACCAGGAGGATGTGATGTGTTCTTTTACTTTCGGTTTCATGTCAGAGAAAGGGATTTTACTATTTTTGTTTTCATGTAGTTTTAGAGATTCTTTGGCAAATTGGTCAACGGCTTCATTGCCATCAATGCCTACATGGCTTGGAAGCCAAGCTATTGTAATAGTTTTTCCAAACTGATGTAGAAAATGCAGTTTAATGATAAGTTTCAAAATTCTGTTGTCGGAGGTGTCAGAGCGCTCTAAAGATTTCAGACAAGAGAGAGTCTGAAAGGATTAGGAAGGTAGACTTGGTTGACTGATCTATAATATTTAGGGTCATTTCAAGAGCTGTAGCCTCAGCAGTGTAGACTGAAGCTTCTGGGTGGAGTTTCCTTAAGCTTAAGCTGTGTGGCGATGGAAGGGCAGCAGCTCCTACTGAGGAGTCATTTTTGGATCCGTCTGTAAAGAGTTTCTCTGCTTCAGGGTATCTATTTATTAGCTGTTTGTATGAGTTTAAGTATGTAGTTTTGTCTGTAGACTTTTTTGTGTTTTTCAAGACTAGTATCTATGTTTGGTTTGGTTAAATGCCATGGAGGTATGCTGGACATGGCAAAGGGCTCGATTATGTCTTCAGAAAAATCAATGTCTTTGAGATCGCTCTGGGTTCTTATTCCGAAAGGGCTTACTTTATTTCCTAAAGAGGATAGAGTTTTTGGGTCTTCGGGAAGTCCAAAGACACATTTGTGGGCTGGGTTTTGGGGTACTGAGCTAAGTTTCAAAGCGTACTGCAAAGAGAGTTTTTTCCTTCTAAGTTCCAAAGATGCTTCATGCGCTTCTTCCTGTAAACTTTCTACAGGTGAAGTACGGAAAGCGCCTAGGGCAAGGCGAAGGCCTTGGTTCTGAACAGGGTCTAAAATTTTAAGGTAAGACTTTCTGGCTGATCCGTAAACAGGACTGGCAGAGTTCAGCCTGGAACGGACAAGGGAACGGTAAAATTGAAGAAGTATTTCAGTATCTCCTCCCCATTCAGGATTGGATAATACTTTTAAGGCGTTGAGAGCACTCTGACACCTCGTCTTTAGGTCTTTCAAGTGTGGTAGGAAAGAAAGTTTATTGTCGAAGATTACGCCCAGAAAACGAGCTTGTTTTTTAACAGGAATTTTCTCTCCAAACAAATATAAATCTGGTTGTCACACACATTTGTGCGACAAACAAAAATGTACACAGTTTGTTTTTAATGTGGAAAATTTGAACCCGTGCCCGTTTGCCCAAGTTTCCAGTTTATGGAGTTGAAGCTGAAGCTGACGTTCAATGTGATCCATTTTGGATTTGGATTTATAGCAGATCAGGAAGTCGTCAACGTAAAGTGAGCAGTCAATATTGTTTTGAAGAGTTTTTGTGATGGAATTGATTTTGATTTCGAAAAGAATGGGCGATAAGATGCTTCCCTGGGGGACGCCTTCTTCTTGGGTGTGTAAATTTGATAGGGTTGAACCTGCTTTTACTTGAAATGATCGATCTTTCAAAAAGCTTCGTATAAATTCGGGAAGATTTCCGCGTAAGCCCAAGTCATGCAGGTCTTTTAAAATACCATGTTTCCATGTGGTGTCGAAGGCTTTTTCTTAGTCGAAAAAAATAGCCACAAGGTGCTCTTTTCGAATGAAAGCTTCCCGTATGAAAGTTTCAAGTCGGACGAGATGGTCAATAGTAGAGCGACTTTTGCGAAAACCGCATTGAAAATTGGATAAGGAGTTTGAGGTTTCGAGAAACCACATTAGACGTTTGAAAATAAGTTTTTCCATACGTTTGCAGAAACGGTTTGTAAGGGCTATGGGATTGTAGTTTGATGGGTTAGAGTGATCTTTTCCTGGTTTTGGGATTGGTATAATAGTGGCAAAACGCCAACTGTTCGGAAATTGTTGAGAATGCCAGAGTTCATTGTAAATATCAAGGAGTAATAGGAGTGTTTCGTCTGGAAGACGTTTGATAATTTCGTTGTGTATATGATCAGGGCCTGGAGCTGTGTTTGATAGTTCTGCAATATTACGTTTTAATTCATTAAGAGAGAAGCTGCAACTATAATTTTCTTCATTTGAAGAGGTAAAATCGACAGTTGTCTTTTCAGAAGACATTTTTACTTTTTTGAATTCAGGGTTGTAATTGTGGGTAGAGGAATTTCCGGAGAGAGTTGATGCTATACAGTCAGCAACTGTTTTTTCGGTTTCTGCGAAGGAGTTATTCGGTTTTAGGATATGTTTGATTGTGTCTTTTTTAGTACCTTTTAATTTCTTTATCATCTTCCAGACTTTGTGCATTGGTGTGTTGTTGTTGATTTTAGAGACATAATTTCGAAAAGATGTTTTTTTGGCTGTTCTGATTTTTCTGCGTGCTTGGGCTCGCGCAATTTTGAAATTAATGAGGTCTTCGTTTGTTTTTGAGTTGACGAACTTCCTGGGAGCTGATTTTTTTGCCGCAACAGCTTTTTGGCAGTCTTCAGTTTTTCGGGGTTTGGTGGACAATTTTGGTATGTGTTTTTGAACGATTTCGAGAGGGGTTTCATGAAATCGTTCAAAAGTTTGTGTTTGAGATGGATTGAGTTTCTCCAGACATTCCATGTGAAACCCATCCCAGTCCGCTCTTTTAAGATTGAAACGGTCTGGGATAGGAGTTCGGTGTGGAATGTCTGGAATTAGGTTGATGGGGAAGTGGTCCGATCCGTGTGGGTCGTCCAGGACCGACCACTGAAAGTCTGGAATTAGGTCAGGATCACAAAAGGTTAAATCTATGGATGAAAAGTTTAGGTTATTTGAATTTTGAAATGTTGGGGAATGTTGGTTTTTGTTAAGAAATCTTCTATGATTTTACCTTTGGTATCAGTTGCTTCATTTCCCCAAAGAGGGCTATGGGCATTAAAATCTCTCAACATGATGAAGGGTTGTGGGAGCTGGTCTCTGAGGTTTATTAGTTCTCTTAAAGATAGAGGATAATTTGGAGGGATGCATATTGAACAGATAGTTATAGGACGGTGTAGGGTGACCCTGACCGCAACTGCTTGAAGTGTTGTGTTTAGTTGTATTTGTCTGTGTAGTGTTTGGTTATTTATTAAAATGGAGTTGCCCCCAGAGGCGATTTGGTTGTCGGTGTATATTTGGTTGTAACCTTTGTGGTTTCCTAAGGCCTTCAATGTTTCAACCAAACTTGTCCATCCATGTTGCCTCAGTAATCACGTAAACATGTATATATAATTGATCTAAGCTTGGAGTAGATGTTAGCATCTGGGAAGAAATAGCTGAGGACAGGAAAACATGGAGGAAAATGATAAAGGAAAGAACTATAATGCTAGAGAGCAGACGTAGAAACAACCCGGCTGAGAAGCGCCAACGACCAAAGGAAAACAGCGGAAATACAGAGCTTCGATCTACGACACATACATGCAAGCACTGCGACAGAATCTGCGCTTCAAACTTAGGAAGAATTAGCCATGAAAGAAGCTGCATGAAGACAACCTTGAGACCATCTTAAGCTAAATTGACATTCTGCATAGACGAAAAGAGCCCTATATAATTGATCCCCACGAGGACGGAACCAAGCCAAGTTGAGCTCGTAAAAATTTTGCTTCACCAGAGGGGACGCTGCTCCTTTTTTGTATACTTTGACGTGTACAGTCTGTATCCGTCAGTGAAACTTTGGAAAGTAGCTCAGTTGCGCCATACAGTATACAGTAGAGTCATTGTAGTCTTGCTGAAGAACCCCTCAACACAGAAGGTCTGTCCTCCTTGCCACGCGATACATCGGCCGCACGTGTACTCGTGTTTGATTGCTTGCTCATCTCCCAGTTCCCAACACACCATGTTCCAAGTCTGATGGTTGACATAAAGAACTGTCAGCAAACTCTTCTCCGTAAACTGTTGGATACTTTTTTGAAAATCCAAAAATGTACTTTATTTTCTGACCCGTGTGCCCATTGATTCAGACTCAACAAGCATTTCTGAAACACTTCTCCCGCGCACATAGATCAATGTTTTTTTCTCTATTAATTACAAATGTCCGCTTCTGTACCCATGTGAGTCTCCACACTGTTTTTTTAACCTCTCTTTCCTCAAAACTGAATTCTTCATATTGATATCTGTTGTTCTGAGGAGATGATCTTGGATCTGGCAAGATTTTCTTGCTTTTGTTCTCCCAGCCTTCTGGTTTCATTTCGTCTCCAGTTGTGCTCGCCAATCTTTACCTTTCGAGAAGGAAGCCCCACCACCAGGATCATTTTTACCACCTCTTTCTTCCGTTCCCTTTCTACCTAACTCCCTGCTTACTTGTTCCTAATCTTGTCTCAAGAAGTCATTCCTTCTGCATACATCACACTAATATTATGTTAATACCTCTCGCTGCTTTCCAGTTTTATGTCTATCACTCCCCCGTAATTGTTTTCTACAACTTAGGAATCTCTGGCAACAGAAGAAAGGAAAATTTCTCAATCTCAAGAGATCATTATTAAAGATAATTTCTAAAAGCGAAATCCCGTGGCTCCATGGCAGAGGTGAATCGTGAATACCTTGCTGGAATGCAGTTGGCATTTTCCGCTTTTTCTCCAATGTCTTTGCCAGACTCGGCTTCACCAGGCACCTCCCTTGAAATAAAAGACACATCATATTATATCCTCAGACTTAGGCTAAAAAGTCAAGAAAGTATAAATGCTTTCTGTAATAATATCCAAAGCAATATTATGTTTTTACTACTACTGTTGCTGCAGCTGTTGCTGTTGCTGCGAACTGCCAGTACTACAACTACTTCTTCTACTACTGCCACACCACCGCCACTACAGCTTCAACTACAACAACAACAACTACTACTGCTGCTACTAATAATAATAATAGATAGCATTTGTATAGCTCAAATCCCCGCTCAACAGCAAGCTCTATGCGCTTCACAATCTGTACAATTACCCCAGCCGATCTGAAAGCATTCTGAAACAAATTCAACTTCCCGGGAAACATACAATGCAAGCAGCCATTTAGAGGCTCTAAAACACTAGCCTACTGTCAAGATCTACCGTTGTCTATGGCCGGGTGAAGTGAGGAAAATTCGTGTAAAGTGCCTTTTCCAAGGAAACAACGTCGGACCAGCGGCTCGAAACCCCGACCCCGCAACCTTACGATTACGAGTCCGGTAGCCTAACAACTAGGCCACCGACGCCACTACTACTACTACTACTACTACTACTACTACTACTACTACTACTACTACTACTACTACTACTACTA
>NW_004798236.1:154231-156249 GCF_000002075.1 Aplysia californica | reverse complement strand
GGGGGGGGGGGGGGGGGGGTAACCCCCCGGTTGTGGGGAAACCCAATTCTTTTTTTTTTTTTCCCCGTCCACCCCGGGGAAGGCCCAAAAAAAAAGGAAAAAAACCATAGAAAAACAACGGATCCCGAAAACCAGTGTCGCCCCCTGGCACCCCCAAGGGAAAAGTTCCTTGGGGGACATTTCCCCCGGAAAGGGGTGGCCCCTCCGTTTGTGGGGGGGCGTGTGTCTTTTTTTTACCCCCCCCCCCCCCCCCGGACCCTCTGGGGGGGGTGATGATTACAAAACGAATAAGTTTTTGTAACAAGATTATAGACAAGTGCGGCAGGGAGGTGGGTGGAAGAGGAATTGATGAAGGAAAGGGTAAAAATGATCTAGATTTGGGGGGGGGGGGGGCGACTCCGTCTCGAAAGATAAAAAGATTGGCTAGCACAACTGGAAACGAAATGAGGCAAAAAGTCTAGGAGAACAAAAGCTAGAACATCTCAGCAGATCCAAAAAGATGCTGTTGTCAGAATAATAGATACCATTGCGACGAATTCAGTGATGATGAAAGAGACAGATTTTTAAAATCAGTATGAAGACTCACTTGGGTACAGAAGCGGACATTGAAAAAAAGATGATGTGAGCCGGGGAAGTGATTTTTGCCTCTGAATCAAGAGACCAAGGGTTCAGAAAGTAGAGCGCATTCGGGTATTTTCAACAATGTAGCTGATAGTTTACGGAGAAGAGTTTGCCGACAGCTGTTTATGTCAACCATCGGATTTTGGAACACGATGTGTTAGGAACTGGGTGATAAACGAGCAGTCAAACATGAATGCATGTGTGGCTGATGCATCCTCTGTGTTGAGGGGTTCTTCTGCAAGTTATCACGACTACCATGGCACTACTGTGTGGCTCAACTGAGCTCTGCCTTGTGCCCCCTTTCCAAAATTAGGCTGACGTGTACTGATTCTACACGTCAAAGTATACCGAAATGGTGAAACAAATTTTGACGAGCTCAACTTGGCTTCGTTCCGTCCCCGTGGGGATCAAAGTGATGTTTATGGGATTGCTGCGGCAACATGGGTTGACACGTTTGGTTGAAACATTGGAAGTGTAGAGAAAACACATAGAAGGCCACAGCCGACAAGGAAATGGCCATCAAATCCTTAGGTGAAGATAAAAAACCACTGGTGTTGAATAGACCTGCAAGCTGTTCATTTGGCAATAAGAATCAAGACGTCTTCTCATAACATCCGGTTTAATGGCGGCTGAGGTCAGTCGCTGTTTCTTAGCTCCTGTGTTATCGGTGATTTTGATACGGATTTCAGTGGAGAAAAGTGGTTGTAAGTGGTGGTAAGAGGTATCATTCGTATACTCAAGTAAGTTTTGATATTTTTGTTGTAATTTGTGCACTGTATACTGTCTTTTCTACTGTCTGCATAATTTTTTCTTCTCAGTGAACCTTGCTTCGAGCACGGTTTCATTGTTGTTTTTTCTATTCCTTCTCGCCTGGCTATCGCGCTGTGTTTTTTTCACTCCCTATCTCACTCTTACTCTTACTTGTTCTTTTCTGTATCCTGATATTACAGTTTCCTTGTTTTAATCATTCTTCTTAGGAATAACCGTCTACTGCTAAGTGAACATGATGGCAAAAAATAACAGTGAATCTGTCCCAGCCTGTTTTTTCTTTGCAGAGCATATTGACCGCTCTGTCACAGGCTACCAAATATGTAAGGCCTGTGAGCAAGTTGCCGGCGAGGGAAGTATTATCGGAGCCCAAAAGCTCTATGGACTGTGGAGGATATACCCTGCTACGGTTCAGGCAAGAAACCAACTAATCATTAAGGGCATCATAATTAACAAAATGTTTGTCGCTATCCTCAGCGCCAGCCCGACGGTGACGAAAGGAACCAAGGACTCCCCCACATTGAAAGTCATCATTGGTAACATACCGTTGTCAGTGTCCAATGATGAAATAGGAAAAGAGTTTAAGAAACTAGAGGGAGTGGCCATTCTTTCAAAGTTTTATGAAGAAT
>NW_004798236.1:148419-150921 GCF_000002075.1 Aplysia californica | reverse complement strand
CATTATTGGGCACTCTCATACGCACATTTTTCTACTAATCAGATGGCGTCAATATCATAGACATGGGCAAGGGACAAAAAAAAAAAAAAAAAGACGTCTTCTCTGTATTACAAGATTAAACTGGCGGTGCATTATTTCACGTTGTACGAACGATGTGAAGAGCCAAGTCTGGGAGAGGGCGAAGGTGCACCATGACCAACAAATTTGCGTTGTGCATAATCAACTTTCAGAAAGGAAATCCTGGCTACCAAAAGCACCTCTTATACAAGTGATGATTGGACATACCAAAACAGATTTAACTTAGGCAAACCTGCTTCTTTATTTTACGGCCAGAAACAGTGCAGACATGGCACAAAACATAATACAAAAGGAGCATCTTACAAATGGAAGTGGGTTTCCGAGTTCAGTTTTATCGAGAAGAGGTTGAAGAACTTCCAAATCTATGCGCCAGCCCAGTACATCTATAAAACACAATCATCACACTCAAAGCCCTTTCCACACCTTGTGAAATCTCTGCAATACCAGTATCTTTCAGGATTACGCATTAAAAATTTCCGAATTGGCATCCATCCACCCTAGCAGGAAAGTCTGGGACTCTTCGGACACAGACCAGCTTTGTATCCGGATGAGTCACGGAGGTGAGCCCCACCAATTCTTCTAAGCAGTCAAAACAAACCAAACCGGGGGCTGATGTACCTAACGCTTCTATATATAGTTTCTCCGGGAAAGCACTTCATCAACAGTAATCCCTAGGGGGCTCTCGTGGCCTAGAGGTTAAGGTGTTGGCCTCTCATTCAAAGATCCCGAGTCCGAATCCGGGTAGCGACCGAAAAATTTTCTTCTCAAAAGTTGTCTCCTTTCACCTCCTTTCCTGCTCTCTAGCATTATTCTGTCGTCTGCTTTCGTCTCCTCTTTCTACCCCCACCCCCTCACCTCCTTTGCCCCCTTCTCTGGGCTCCTGACTCGTTCTCCAGCTTTTCTACTGCTACTCCTTGACTCCTTCTTACAGCTGTCTTTCTGCCACACCCCTGATCTTCTGGTAGGAAAGATCTACACCTAGCCTTCTTGGACAAGGGCGAAAAATCTCGGAGGGCCCGTGTGCAAGTTGCGCACGTTAAAGATCCCTTGGTGGTCTAAAATCGATCAGAGTAGGCTTCGGCCGCCACCCGGGCAAAATTCAAAATTTCCTACCAACTAAAAGTATTAGGTGTGCCCCGCGCGCTCATATGACCTTATGCAGTTGCGAGCGCCATAAAAACACTTATTAAAAATTTTTAAAAATTATCTCTAGCACCGGTGTGAGGAAAGAGCGCTGGATTGTCCATGTCTGTGACATTTCATATAATTGATCACATTCTGAGCCGATTAACAGGGGATTTGTGTTCACGATGAAGCGCTTTATCCGTGAACCCGGAAGATCAGGGGGCCAGGATTTGAGTAAAATTAGGATCAGTAGCCCAGGGCTCAAACAGTTTAGACGCACAAGAAGAAATGAATCGCGCCAAGATGCAATCAAACGATACTAGTTCCCACACTCTTTCAATCAGGTGCCAGACAATAAGATACAAAGTGGCCAAATTTTAAATCTTATAATAATAATTCAGCCGAGAACCGAACCCATGACCCCACGATCCAGATTAGAACCCCGAGGCCAACAACATAATATGTCATACCAAGGTCCTGCCCTCGGAGGATATCAAACAAAACTGGTGATTTCTTGGATTGTTTGTTTCTATTGAAAAAAATCTTGTCCTGGCTTTATTAACAACATTAGTTTGGGTTTGTTTGGGGTTTTGTTTGATATTTTTGTAAACGCAGAGAGGTAATCTTATCAACAGTTCTAGTCAGAAGATTGATGACCTGACACATTGAGATATTTCAAGCAGTACAGTTAAAACCCCACATTGTCACAGTATAGGCCCTTGCCACTTAAATAACCTAATAGTGTTGAAAGGGACGTAAAACCTATACAATTTTACGTGTTCACAGTATTGGCCTTCAGACACCGGGTTGACGACTTCTTGCACTGGTCACATAATGTCAAATATTAGGCGAGAGACCAGCTAGAATGTCGATTTTAAAGTCTATATTATGAATCGACCGGCGACAAAGCTTAAGTTAAACCCACATCTCCCGGTAACCAGGCTCACGCTCAACCATTAGGCTTAATTTACTGACAAAGAGCCAACCAAAGCACTGAACTTGTCATTCTAAGGCTTTGTGTAAATCGACCACGTTAAGATTCGAACCCAGTTCGTACCAGTTAGTCCAGAGAATCCGTAAAGATATCAGTAAAAAAATATTTTTTAAATACCACAGATCGCCTTCTTCCATGTCTATCTAATACTATACTGAATACTAATGGCGAACAGTGGCACGCAGTTGCGCCTAACAGGCTACATGACGCCTCGTGTCAGTGTCACGGCTGTGCACGGAAGTGTCATACACGAAGTGTGTGTGTGTGTGTGTGTGTGTGTGTGTGTGTGTGTGTGTGTGTGTGTG
>NW_004798236.1:145886-147915 GCF_000002075.1 Aplysia californica | reverse complement strand
TCTCTCTCTCTCTCTCTCTCTCTCTCTCTCTCTCTCAGTCTGTCTCTCTTTCTCTTTATTTCTCTATCTATGGCTATGTTGAGCTAAAGTCATTCGCAACATTTGCTCAGTATGATATCAAGTGATCTAGTGGCGTTTCTGGTGTCGAGGGGAGGCTGCACTCATCACTGTTGAAATTGTTCAAAAGTGTACGTAAGCTGAGTTACGCCCCCGTCTGTGCAAACAGTGTAGCTAACGACGAGAGGCATGACGATAATTAAGTAAATGTAAGGCGTGACAATACATCTAATAGTTGTTTGTTGATAACACATGGTTATCAGCGCAAGCCATGGCAGGTCATAGCAACACACCACTAGTTGTTTACCTTTTTTATACTACAAATAAAACAAAAACCAAAACAAATGTACAAAGAAGCGGACGGCCAGGCTGGTACAAGGATACATTGCTTACCGTCTTTGAAAAGATTTCTTACGCTTCATTTGAATGGAAAAAAAGAAGTTTTCTTCGAAATCAAAATGAAACCAAGACGTGGCGTCATTGCACATCATACCTTGAGCCTTTAAGCTCGTTATAATAATAGTAAATCTTTCAAGCGTTCATATAGTAGGCTGACCCTGCGACGTGGATGATCGTTCTGAAATGACGTCCTCCCATAAAGGTTATAAATTATAGAACTATTTATTACCTCTTCGCGTCCTCCTCATTGCATAGCCATAGTATAAAGCTGTGCATGGCTAGAATTTCCTTCTACATCTCAACACTGCCTGTATCATACGCCAACCCTCCCCTCCCCCCCCCCCCCCCTCTCTCTCTCTCTCTCTCTCTCTCTCTCTCTCCCCCCCCCCCGACACAGACAATTTATAAACACACCTTACACACTACATGTATAAAATTTAAAGCTTTTTATAATCACTTTACGCCCTAAGCATCTGGATGGGAAGTCATTTCCCAAATCCTAAGCAAGGGGAAGGAATCTACCTCCCGTGAATACAAACATTTTAAAAGCACATTTTAAAAATACTAAACTAATTCCAAAGATCCTGAAAAAATTAACATTAGAAAGAGAAGTGAATGTATCAGAAAAATATAACTTTAGACGCACACACTGTTGGAAATGTTCTAACTTTAGTTCAATTAGAGTGAAAAAAACGTGAAAAAATAAAGGTTTCACAACGGAATAAAATCAAAATTAGAACAGCACATAAACAGCCACAAAAATTAAGCAATAAGTGCGTGTTTTCACCTATCCGAAGATTGGCCGTTTTCACCCTAAACGTGTTTACACGTTTTCTAGAAAAAAAAGTACAGGATATTACATGTAACTTATGGAATCACACACAAGGGGCCTGCTAGTGTCATGGTCAGTATTCGGTTTTGGGGGAGACATGCTCTAACATAACACATTATATACAGAAGTGGCCAAAAGTTTAAGACCACCAGATACTTTTTACATTTTAGCAATAAAATGAACATATTGTTCAGTTATTTAAACAAATGCATATTTTAATGGTTAAAACATGTTTATGGTAAGCTGTTGTGGAATAGCTTTGATAAAAATTAGTACTTTGTGTGTCCACCTTTTACATGGATGACTGCTTGAACAGGACATGGTGTGCCAGCATGCTTAATAGGTTTGCCAATATTATTCTGCCGAACTTCCTTGTGCCCATACTTCCTTGATTGTACCCCTTGCGGTTTTTGCGCTTGACCGCTGTTTGTTTAAGACCCTATCTTTCTTGAGAGACATTTTCAGCAGGATTGAGGTCAGGGCTATTTTCTAGCCACTGCAAGGTCGTGACCGTAACTTCTTAAAGGTATTATTGCAGTCTTTGCTCTGTGGCATGGAGCGCCGTTGTTCATGGAAATTTTGCGCCCTTGAATGTGCATGTATATTTCCAATTTGTCCTGAAACAGTTCCAAGAGCCTGGGCCATTCAAAGTCTATCAAGGCTTTAAAAAAATATAACCCAGGCAGAGAGAGAGAGAGAGAGAGAGAGAGAGAGAGAGAGAGAGAGAGAGAGAGGGGGGGG
>NW_004798236.1:141631-143298 GCF_000002075.1 Aplysia californica | reverse complement strand
CTCTCTCTCTCTCTTTGTCTGCCTGTCTTCACTACCCTTGGAAATGCATTTTGCGAAAGAGATGTTTGTATAAAAGCTAATCCACCGCCCCGCCCCCTCCCCCTCACACACAAACACCCCAGCCTCCTTTGTCTCGTCCCCCTCCATCAAGTGCTGGGTGTTGTCAATATAAAATTAATTTTAATTTTTCTGATTTACCCGGTAGTTAAAGATGAAGCTAAGATGAATAAACCCTTGACAGAAATTAAAATGGATTGAAATGTAGCATACCCTTTCTTCTTACAACAACGGACCCTTACGGGATTTAGCTCAAACTGTCAATTATTGGTTCGTAGTCCAATTTTCGCGCTAGACTGGCCTCTATGGTCAAAATTCCAAGACTTAAGAGTCTGTCTTGACGCATTGTGGACCCCAAAGTGTTTTTTCCCCCCGAAAAAGGGTACTGAAGGAACGTTCAGCTTGAGCTACTGTGACAGGCAAGGTGCAGAAGATTCTCAACATGATTACAACGTTCGGAAACAAAGCATCCAGTTTCAGGAAATGAAGTCTCTTTAGCAACTGAAGAGGCAGCAGGACATTTTCACCAATGTTCGCTGAATGAATCACTTTCAAATGTTCCAACTCTTGCGCAAGGTCTGCTGATGCATCCCCTTCATATTCCGTGTTCAATTTGTTTGCAAGATCACGAATAACGCCGACTTCCTCTTGGAGATATTTCCACAAAACACTAAATAACGAATCGAGTTTTGTCACTGCATTATACCTTGTCTTCAAATTTCCAAGAAGGCAGTCAATGAGGTCATAAAAAACTTCATGTTTGGATTTGTTCTCGGGATTTTGGTAGTCTGTTACATCTTCTGTCTCGTCTGCAAAAGCTTCCTTTTCTTTTGGCATTTTCTGTTTCGGCAAATGAATGCTCAATCTCATAGTTATCTGCTACTAATTTAGACTCACTCAAGATTGCGTCCCATTCATCTCGTCAGCTTTTCAGACTGTTATATTTGCCATCTCAACGTCAAGCGTCGCATCTCGTACTTGAAGCACTCTATTTCTGTGATCGATTGCTGTGAGGATTTTGAGCCAAACAGATGCCATTTTCACACATTAAAATGATGCCAAGTACTTAAGAATACCAATCTAATCTGAACGTGTTTCTGGGGAAAGGTTCATTTGAAGAACAATTTGAACAGCTTTCCTCAGTCCCCCGATGTGAGCCGCAGAAGACCTGACACTGTCAACACGTGCTGACCAACGTCTCTGAGACATACTGTGCAAAGAGCTGAAAATGTTTTCCTTCAAAATTTCCCACTTTTGTGGACTGGAGCTAAAATGTTATACAGCTTCTGTACAACTCCAAAGAAAGTTATGACTGTTGAACAGCTTTCTACAGAATGCACACCACATAAATTCAAACTATGACAGCCACAGGGAGAATATGTGGCAAGTGATCACTGTCTTAAAATGTGAGCCTGTGCACAATTATACAGACCACACATGTTGCTACCGTTGTTATAGCCTTGGCCTCGGCAGTCTGTAATTGGAACGTTTTTTTTTTATTCAGTGTATCAAGGATAATTTTAGCGATGTCTTCTCCTGTTTTCTTGTTACAATCTTCTCATTTCAGAAATCTCTCTTCTACTTTGCAGACATTTGTATCACTGTCCAAG
>NW_004798236.1:134527-139801 GCF_000002075.1 Aplysia californica | reverse complement strand
TAGCAAAAAGTCCCAAAGAAGGAGTAAGATTATATATATTATATCTCACACCTGCCCAACGTCAGCGAGAGTTTAGGGACCTGACGCATGTGTAAGGGGACACACTGTTTTTCTACACCATGCAACCTCCATGCAGGTTTTTTTTTGTGGGTAGACATTCACATTTAAGTTTTAACTTTTGATTTTGATCTAACAAAACATGTTGCTTAGTTTGATTAAGCAATGAGCACCACTAAATGTGTTCGAATAGTTCCATATCATTTTTTGTAGCTGTACACGTTTTGCAACTTTTTTGCAACTTTTGCTAATTTTTCTTGCAACTTTTTCTATTTTCAAATGCAGCTTTCTCTGAGGACAGACTAACCCACCACAGAAAATCAGAGCCTGGCTGACGGGCTGCAGATAGTCGCAAGTCAAGAGATCTACCCTCCTAGCCTAGATTTAAAGTTAAAGTCTTTAACGCATACTACATCTATCTACATTGTACCTGGTGCTACAGAACCAAACGTGAACTACTCGCAATCAGACAATCGTGTTTACGATTGATTTACTGTGGATCTAGATCTAGCTAAATGTAGAAGATGATTCAGTCCAAATGAACAACCCGCTTCTTGAACGTGTCATGTAAACAGGACTAGGGAGACAAAGAAAGTGGTATTTCTCGTACGAATTGTCCCTCTTGGCGTTATTTTTAGTTGTGGGAGAAAGTTTCGGTTATTAACGAAATCTTATTATTAATACACATGTATTATTTTCCTAACTTTTGCGGAAAACTGGCTAACATTCGCAAACTCACGAAAATGCCAAAAAGTTGCCCGGAGGGCAAGAGTCGCGCGTGCTAGTTGCAGGATACGGACACCAATTCCTCTGAGGACAGATCATCACACTCCCCAGAGAACCAGATCTTGTTCTTCCAGAGTTTTGGAGATGTTTTTGGTATACATTTTGTGATATATTTCTAGAACTGTTTCATGGAATTTGTTGTAGTTGAGGTAAAAAGAGGGGTTCAAAATCAGGGAACATTCAATGGTAAACCCGTCCCAGTCAGTGTGCTTTTTTTAAAAATTGAAGCGTTCTGGGATCGGGTTGTTTTGGGGGCTAGATTCTACTGTTTGTTAAAAAGAATTGGGAAATGGTCAGTACGGTCATCCAGCACAGACCACTCAAGATCTGGGACTAGATCAAGGGATGAAGTGCCTAAAGTGGATCTGTTCCTGTAGGTGGGGGACTTATCATTTAAGAGGCAGATGTTATTTTGAAATAAAAGCTCTATTATTTTTCCTTTTTAGTCTGTGGGTTTGTCTCCCCAAAGGGGGCTGTGGGCATTACAATTTCCTAGCAATATAAAGGGGTTTGGGAGTTGGAGCTTTAAATCATTTAGTTGAGTTACATGTATTTTGAGGGAGTAATTTGGTGGGGTATAAACAGAGTAGATCTAGATCGTGATTGGTCTGTGCAGGATGACCCGTACGGCAATAGCCCACGGTCGTCCTAAGATGTAGGCCTACTTGTCTGTGAAGTGAGTTGTTTGTTGTAGGTGTAGGTGGTGGTTCCACCGGCAGCAATCTGGTTCTCCGTGTAAAAAATATGATGATAAGCAGCAAATCCTCTATAGTTGAAACCGGGGCCAACTTTGTCTCCTGGATACAGGCCACAAGTGGGCACGCTGTGGCCTGTAAGTGTTGCAATACTGCAATGGAAGGTCGGAGTCCGTTGGCATTCTATTGCAAGTCTGCCATTATGATGGCTTTTTAGATTTGGAGCACAAAGGCCCCGGCTTCGAAACACTCTGACTCCTCTTTGCGGGGGTGGCAGAAGGTTTTCTAGACTGCCGTCCTGGATAGGGCAGCAGCCTATTCTAGCATCTGCGTTTGTCGCCGCCGCGATTTTTTGCATTTTTTGGTCAGCGATTTTTGCGTTAAAAAAAATAATTAAATGCTAAAAAATAAAATAACACCGCCAAGGGGAAAAACGAAAAAAGGGGAGTAAATATCGGAAAAAAATCGAACCTCTTTAGTACTTTACTTTTAGAAAGAAAGTTTTTTTTCACTTCATCTTCACTTCGTCGATTTCTCACGTGTTTGCTTGTTGACACCACGTTGATTTGTTATTTTCATTTCGGCTAGATGGACGCAAGACCTTCTACTTGTTAATGTTTGTGGTTGTTTGTGTGCTGTTCTAATTTTGATTTCATTCTATAAAGAAACCATTATTTTTCACGTTTTTACACTCTGGATGCTTAAAGCAGAGCACAAGAAATTCTGGAGCTTTAGGCTAAGTTGCCTCTATCAACATATTGCTAATACGTCGTCAGATAGTTGAAAGCTTGAAAATTAATGGCAACATTTATGGTAACTTTTTCCATTTTTGTGGCAACGTTTGGCAACTTTTTGATAAAAAAATGGCAACAAACGCAGACGCTAGCCTATTAGGGGATTTGGGGGAGGAGTTGACAGGCTCCGTCCGCCCTTCACAGTGGCAGGCCGGGGAGCAGGATCGGAGCTGTCATCCTCCATGGTAGGGGGATGTCTGCTGGAGGGTAGGGAAGGTGGGCAGACAGAGGGGGCTGGAGAGAAGGGGGAGGGGGTACCTCACACTTCATCTTGCAACTTTCTGTGACATTTGAGTTGAGGTGAAATGACAGGTAATTATGTCCAAAATTTAATAGATTCGATGCCCAAAGTGTTCGTTCTCTACACCAAACCAATGGCTTGTGGGCAAAATAATAATGAACACAATAATGTTAAGTCCAAGTTTCGGGGGTAGATCTATATGATATGTGATTGCTCTGTTTTCCGTTTTGTTTGAGTTTGAAACTATCGCTATGAAATACAGTATTGTTTATTGCAGAGACAAAATTCTCCATACATTGGATATAATGCAATGTATACCCATTCTATCAATATTGATGCTCCTCAATGCACGCTCGAATACAATTTTACTATTCTTTGATTTCGCACAATTTTGCAAAGTCCTATATTTTAAAGTCAATTTTGAGTAACCATATCTCGGGCGTGTCTTAATATAGATGAAATATTGATGTGTCAGATGATGCAGAATTAAATTACCTTTAAATTGGTATGCTGCATGAGTGGATAGTGCAAGGCTTTAACGCGATGATTGGGTGATTACATTTTCAAATTTCTTTTGGACGCCACTGTATAATATACATAGACAAGTTTCCTAAACACACATTGCACGCACAGAGTGAACATATTTTTTGTTCTCTAACTTTTTCATACATACTGTAGGGGCCTATACAGAATAAAGGTGGCAGTTTGAAGGTCTTTCAGGGTAGACTTGTACTCATAAAATGAGAAATAATCAAACAGTCTGAGATACCACACCATTCGCTCCATAGGTATCAATTATCATGAATAAAAATCAAAGTGGATTGGGGTGTGGCTGACTTTTATTTGAATACCCAATTGGCCATTCCTAAAATTGGTTTAATCTGTGGAGTAACAAATGCTCTTCGTCAACTTGGCTCAGTCGCTACGTCCGAGTTCCCGCCACTTGGGTAACCTTACAATGTCGAAATGAGCAAAAAATAAAACTATATCCATGTACACTGTTACTGTTATTGACTTACTGAAATTACTTCCAGAAAGCGTGTCGCAGGCCAAACCTGCAGCACTGTAGTAGTGGGTCAATGACAAGGTAAACATCATGGTTTTTGTATCATGTTTAGTTTGAGTAAAGATGCACATCGACACAATAATGGTAATAATTTAGCGTTGGGGAAAAAATAAGACAGACAGACAGAGACAACAGAGGGAGAGTAAAGAAGCAGGACCTACGTTACCAGTAGAGCCCTCCAACCACCCACAACGTCGGACCGCGCTGGCGGACGACTGGGGACAACAAAAAACCAGGTGCGACCAACCCTCGTGTCTCTCTAGCACAAATTGTACAAGCTGGGGGGCGTGTCACAGAAAAACCACCAAATTTGTTGTTTTAGTTTTAGTAAGAGTTTTACAGCAATTGCAACACAAATAACTCATAAGTGCCGAGGATTAGAGGTGTTACACGAGAGAATAGATACGGACACAAAAAAGAAGGAAGAGATAAGGACGACAGGTGCTTGATAGGAAAAAAGGAGCAAACCACACCAGAGCTCCCGCCAGCCACCCACAAATTTTTTGCTGAAGCAGGCCATCACTTGTTAGTTTGAGTAAAGAGAAGCACGTTGTTGCAGCAACGGGCATTTAGCACTTGGGAATAAGCATGAAAAATGGAGAGAAACAAAAGTGGGAAAGAAAAGAATTTTAAAAAGGACCTACCAGTGCAAGGTTTGAGTAAAGAGATTCAGAAGCACGCAAGTGCAACAGTAGTCATTTATCGTTAGAGAAGCTAAAGTGGGAAAGAAAAGAATTAATTAGGAACAGCCAGGGCAACTGTCTGCTGTCCACATGTGGAGCCAAACAAAAAGAGAAAAAGCATTAACAGTAAAGGCAAAGTAAAAAAAATAAAATATTTAGTCATGATCCTACTTCATTCTTTGGTAGCAAACTCCCTCAATGGGGACAACAGGCAGATATCAATCCTGGGAAACAAAAATGGCAACTACTAACTATGTCTGAAACTAATACACATCTTTATTAGCCAAAGTTAAAAGTTTACAGGAGACCTTAAGATGTAATCATTGATAATAAGCATTTCAACTTTAATCATTCCATCCGACATGCAAAACATTACAAAACAACAGCAATACCACAACTGACACATGTTCTACCTCTGCTGACGGGGCTGTTGGTATACAGGGGTTTATTGCATACAACAAAACCCCCCACTTGTAATATACGTCTATATACAGTATAATACGGATAGCTCGAATTCATCGGGACCAGCCTCGGTACTTTGAGGGATCCGTAGTTCGAGGGATATTTACAAAGATAAAGCAGGAAAAAAAAAGCCGGGACAGCAGGCACAGTCTGTGTTCGACCTATCCGTGCTATACTGTATATGATCACCCAGCAGAAAACACCTTGTGGCCGTGGACACTGTGGTTATAATCGTCATATAAAACTCTCTGTCTTTCTCTCTCAGTCACTCTTATCCTCCTTCTCAACATCAAGGCAACTTTAACCCCCCTCACCCTGCACCCCGGATCTCTCCACCTCTCTAAAATGAATGTCTCTCAGTCACTCTCCTCAATATCAAGGCAACTTCAAATGCTTCCACCAACTAACCCCAGATCTCTCTCTCTCTCTCTCTCAGTAGTCACCCCTCCTCATTATCAAGGCAACTTCCCCCTCCCCTCTCCCTTGAATA
>NW_004798236.1:130695-132578 GCF_000002075.1 Aplysia californica | reverse complement strand
AAAATTTTTCGGTCGCAACCCGGATTCGAACCCGGGACCTTTGAATGAGAGGCCAACACCTTAACCTCTAGGCCACGAGAGCCCCCCACCTCCTTCAACTGCAAATATCTCAACTTTTATTTAAGATAGATGGGTATTTTTTTTTCATCAAAAGCAAAGCAAATGAATAAGTATTCACATGATACCAGTTATTCCATATGCCCAAAATTGACGAGCGCCTGATTCCACAGCGTTGTGACACATATATAAACAAAAGAGTAAGCAGGGACGGTCAGACATAGATCTACAGGTAGACAAAGACAGACGAGCATGTTTCTTCACAGACCTTCTTACCTGTGCCAGAGTTAAACGACAGACACATACAGACAAAAAACACACAAATAGACTGATTTGTAGGTGACATTCTCACCTGAGCTAGAGAGGCAATGACATCAGTAAACAGTTCCCGTATGGCGCTGAGAAGATTCTGGTATTTGTCCTCTCTGGCCGTTGTTACGTTTTCCTTGGCCGCTGCTGCCTCTTCAAAGTTGTCGCCCTTACGTTCACCATCGTTATCGTCATCTTCTTCACCATCATTGTTGTCCTCATCGTCGCTCTCAAACTTGGAACTACTCACGTCCCGGTGACTGCTGTTGGTGACTCTGACAACTGACGGCAAGGTTTCAGTAGTTTCAGTTTCACCGACAACAGAAGAATCATTCGATATTTCTAACTTCTGGACACTTGCGGTAGTTTCAAAGCTATCGTTTTTATCCTCAAACTTTTCGACGCGGTCATCGTCGTTTTTGTTCTTTGTCAGAAGCTGTTCATCGTTCTCTGGATGGGGAGAAAATCCCTCAGACTTTCGCTGGTCTCCTCCATCAAATCTTTCCTGATAGTTTATGCGACGCGCACTCTCGTCTGCACCACTCCACACAGAATTCTTCTGTTCTCCAGGTTCATTGTCTGAAGTCGTTTCATCCGGCTGTAAACGCTTCAAAGAGACATCTCCCTCAGCCTCCTCCGATCCGTCTATCATTTCGCTGTCAGCACAACAAACTTCCCCCCCAGATGCATCATCCCGGCCTCTTCCTTCCTTCCTACGTGACACCCTCTTCAACTCTCTCGGCCTCTTCCACACTTCCTGCACCAACTCCTCAGCTAGGGGCGTCCCCACGCGACGTTCTGACCATGACACATCCAGCTCCTTCCCCCTGCGTCCCACCACTGGACTCGCCTCGGGAGTCCTCAAAGTCGATGTCACCCCAGCTGCTCGCTCTGACCACGACCCGCCATCCTCTGCCGCTCGTTGTTTCGGAGTGTCGTCCATCTCACCCCACGATGACGCTTCTTCTTCCTTCCGGTCGCCTGACATCTCTGTCGTGCGGTGTGAGCTGGAGATCAGGTGATACTGGCCCAAACGTCTGTACACAGTCACCAGTACCTTTAGCACATAGCGCACCATTCTGGGGGCTGACACAAACACACAGAATTACATATTTTTTTAAGTTCAACAAAACACAAACAGGTTATTATGAAGTCTTTGCCCTCCTTTGTGAGAGGAAGGAAGTAGAGGAGCAAGGCAGAGAGAAATGCCTAACATAAACATAGAACCAGGTATTTTTTACAGTCTTACTAGACATTAACATTTCTTTGCACACCATTGTGGTTTGGGGGGGGGTGTGTGGAAGGAGTCTGAGAGAAGTACATAATATACATAGGACTTGATATCTTTTTACAATCCTACCAGTACTGGAGACTAATAGTTCATTTTGAAGTCTTAGCACACAACTGTGGGGGGAGGGGCGGAGAGAAATAGAGATACCTAAGACTATAATTTTCTAGTGTTACTTGACACTAAAAGGTAATTTTGAAATCTTTGCAGACTGCTGTCGAGGGGGGGG
>NW_004798236.1:126922-130595 GCF_000002075.1 Aplysia californica | reverse complement strand
GGGGAGGGAGGGAATGGGCACAGCTGAAAGAAATGCACATTGGACTAGACATTTTTTGCAGTGCTACAGTACACAAATAGGTCATTCTGAGCTCTAAACAAACCTCTGTGGGGGCCTGACAGAAACAAACAAACACAGCATCTGATACAATAGCCTCCGTCTAAGATCCAACAACTTAGTATCCTGGTTCGCTTTAGACCCCACTGTTTTAAGAAAACATAGTTTTTACTAGTTTACTAAAAGTCACCCCTAAGATCCTGCTCTGAAGGACTACATTCTGCATTTCTAATCATTATTTACTGATGAAAAAAAATTGAGCGAACGCAGCTGACCAACCTAGCAGTAAAAATTTACAATCATTGTGCTGCCTGTAGCATCACAGATTATCTACTCTCATGAATGTGATCACATCTCCATTGTAAATCTTGACGATAGGGTACCATGTTTCCCCCAGATGGGATCACGCAGAGGTGTGAATTCATCGACACATCTGTTTTCCCCCAAAATTGCACTCGCATTTGAGCCCTCTGTCTAAGCTTACGTCACCACATGTAGGGGATGCATCAGACAGGATCACATCGAACAGTAAACTCGTCGTCACTTCCGTTTCTCTGCCCATCGAATTTCATCTCTACTCCCAAATTTTCTAGACAGACTGCTGGATTTTAATCGGTGCTGTCACAATATATGGAGCATTACAACAAAGGTAGGGACCTCCATTAGAGATGCAAAGCTATAAATTTTGGACAGGTTAAGGGGAGAAGCAATGTATCAATGACTTGAGCGAGACTAAAGGAAGAAAAAGTGACTCATGCCATTGTGATCTGTTATTAACTGATTCAGTCCGCAGCGCTGCTCAACGTGGCAGACTGTCTCTTGTATTATAACGCAAAGCTGCTCAGGGTTCCTCTTATTTATTGCTGCTCCCTTTCTTCACATCACTTTTTTCTATTCTTTTTTCCTTACCACTTATATTTCCACCCTTTTTCCTGGTGTCAGTGAATAGCAATTTTTATTCTGAACATCTCTATGCCACACATAGAGATCATGGTTTTTTAAAAAAACTTTTGGAGAGACCACCCGTGGCGTCACAAAGCCATCACGAATTATTTGCATCCGGAGTCAAAAATCATCAAACGGGCTGAATTAGTTTAGGTTTACCACTTTTAGCTCGCCATAGGTCATAAACCCACCAAGGGGTCATTTCAAAGTAAGGGGAGATAATTAATTTACTGATTGTGGGCCTCATCGTGATTCACCATGGATTCTCCCCCTGATGAAATGTTCCCATTTGCTTAAGATCCTGCATGTCACTTACTCCCAAGCACCACGGTCTTAGACGGAGACTTCTGTATTTTGACACAGCTTGTCTGTAGGGTAATGCTCGGGCTGTAGATCTCGTACATAGAAGACATGACATGAGTTCAACTCTCTCAAGGGGAAGTAATATTATTTAACACTTTGCAGTCACACAGCCAGCAGTACAAAACACCCTATCTGGTCACCCAGCCAGGAGAGCGACTGCAACAGACTTCTCCAGCCTGGCACAGAATTGTGCTTGGAGACCGGAACTGATAATTTTCACTGTCTCACTATTGCGCCAAGCGACCGCAAAGTGTTAATATCTTCATCATTGTACTCAGCTGCACCCCACAAAGCACTTGGGTCAGCCCCTCCAGACAACCCGATCAAAGCAGTCCATGCTATAACTAATCCAGTTAGGAAAATACCAAAGGGCTAGTATCTGTCCCAGTGGTTTTATGCATCCATCATAATTTAGCAAAATTTGATAATTTTTGGCATAATTTCCGATTATTTTCCTTTATCATTTTTTGTTAAAATTAACAGAATCGCATAATTTCACATTTTTGGGCTCAGTTTGCATAATTTCAGAACTTTTCATGCATAAAACGACGGGGAAAGGCTAGTATTGAAGAAATTTGTATTGTTTTGTTTTAGTCAGAGTTTTGCGGCACTCGCAACACAATTAGGTCATATATATACTGAAGATTAGAAGTGTTACAGGAAAGTAACAAACAAACAAACAAAAAGAGAAGGAAGAGAGAGATAAGGACGAAAGATGTTTGATAGGAAAGAAGGAGCAAACCACACCAGAGCACCCATCAACCACCCACAGAGGAAATTTTATGGAACCAAGCAAAACATGTACGAATTCCATAACTGCCCGTTCATTGGTGGGAGGGATACTTTCAACAACTCATCTCGTACAGGAGAGTATGGCTTGCTGTATAGCCGTGTGTCGACAGTAGATGTGGTCAAGGGTGGCCAGGAGGGTGGTGATGGTGGCGCAGTCGTTGCTCAGTCTCAAGTCACGGCAAAGAGCCTTGAGGTAGGTCATCACAGCACAGGACACCGGCTCCAGGCAGTTTTCTGGGGAGTAGTGGTGTGTGTGTTGGGGGGGAGGGGGGGGGGTGTTAAACTCAATAAAAGTCTTTTAGTGCTCAGACAGAAAAAAGCAAGATAGACAGAAACAAAAGAGGAAGAGATGAAAATAAAAGTCGGACCTTCCAACCACTAGCTGGGTATGAGGAATACTATCCAAGTACACAACAATAGAACAGGAAAAGTTGGTTTATTTAGTTAAGCTTTTGTTTTAGTAAGAGTTTCACTGCACTTGCAACACAATAAAGTCATATCAGCACCATCCAAATCAGCCACAGCACAGAGAGAAGACAAGCAGCCAACATACCCATGGCCAGAGCCCCGGCGGTGTAGGTGGTCAGGTGGTACAGAACATCCATCACGTGGTTCTGACCACCGGTCACTTGCTCATACCTAGCAGGAAGAAATAATAACTGTAAGAAGAATTGGTCGCTTTTAAGCACAATAGAGCTATCCCGAAAAATGCTGTACCCTATTGAGAAAATTGAAGATAAAGTTCTTGGACCCTTGTTCAGTTTCTTTAAAATACAAGGAAAGATTTCGGACCAAACAAATATACACATCAATGACACCAAACTTCTCCTATAAGTAGGGCAATGCCCACTTTTGGTATAGATCAAGATTTTTGGAAACCCCCGGAATCTGGGTTAGCCTGCTTGTCCTTAAAAGCGACCAATTAATCTCATTGCAACAAATGACTGTACGTGTAACTCGTGTGTTAAGCTCCCATTGAAACTATTTTAGATTATTTAGGAGGCAGGCTGCTCCACCCTGCTTGTCTGAGACAACCTGGGCTACGAGGCTACAACATCCAAGCAAACAAATGGATGCACTTAATAAAATAAAACCCCAAAAACTTTTCTGCGTAGAAATAAAACTCAAGTCCTCTATGTGCAACAGCAAAGAACCCAATCCTTAAGCTATTTCTGGTTATTTAAATTTTCAAACACTGAGGTACCAATATATCATAGATATTCTACGCCCCACTGACACAATTTAGATTATTCAGGAGAAAAGCTGCTTCGACCCTGCCTGTCGAGGCCCCACCTGGCTGAGACCGAAACACTGTCCCAGCAAACTGAGATACTCACTAAAAAACCTTAGCACTAAGTAAATTGAACCCACGTCCTCTGAAGGCAACAGAGAAAAATAAGAATGTAATATTGTACACCAGAAATACCAGTTCTATGTACCTGTACCTACATGTACTCATCTGAGTTTATTTAAAGTCCAAGCCAATCAAACATCCCCTCCACTACTCTGCTTTATC
>NW_004798236.1:114931-126134 GCF_000002075.1 Aplysia californica | reverse complement strand
TTACCCAATCTCCCCCTCCCCCAGCCTTACTCAATCTCCCCCTCCCCCAGCCTTACCCAATCTCCCTGGAAGCCTCCACCAGGGCCAGCACAAAGTCGCTGTTGGCCAAACTGGCACAAAAGTGTCGCTCTGTGGTGTCCAGGTACAGCAGGTTGTACGACAGCTCGGCCGACTGGCGCAGAAGTTCGCCTGAAACACACAAACACGCATTATGTTTAACATTTGAAGGGAGCAAGGGAAAAACCAGCAATGTCTATTTTGTTTAGAAAACTAGTTTTTCGCGGCATTTTTTAGTCTTGACCAAGCCCTATGGTTTCACCACGTGGAAAAATCTAAACACTATCATAGTCTGTCTCAATGCTCGCGAGAAAAAAGTGTACGCAAGGGGAGAACCAGCGATGTCCAAGGAGTACAAGGAGAAAATAAGAGACATCAGCGCGGAGTAGAGACTGACTTATTTTCCATTATCTGCCCTGACAAGCAATAGGCAGTCGTTTTGAGGTCATGTTATGCCGCTTTCAGGGTTTCTGCTTCGAACTCCCCACAAAATTCAAGGAGATTTTAAGGGGAATTTTTTTTTAAAATTCAAGGAGACTTGGTCAGGAAATTCATGCCGTTTTTGACGGCGCACTCGCACATCGGAAGCGTATGTTCGAAAGAAATGATAGTTTCGATTGTCCGTAAAATATTTTGTTTATGTCCGATCCGGCGAAATTCAAGGACCTCTAGAGGTTCCTCAAATTCAAGGAGTTTTCAGGGAAATTTTTCCTTGAATGCAAATTGAAGTAGTTTTCAAGGACTCCTTGGATTCACGGAGGCCGCAGGAACCCTACCCTTTATTAACGCGCATTTCAAAACGGATAGCAACAGACACCAGAGGAGACAAAAACGTCAAACAAACAAAAAAACACAAAAAAAACAACCCGCTCAAAATTACAACAAAAACGGGAAATACCCGAAGTACAAAAGAATGTCAGCGCACGTGATAGGTTTGTCCCGGAAAGAACTAAGACGTTCTGAGGTGACTACTGGTGACGAAAAACCCCCCCGCTTTCTTATTAATAGCCCATTTCAATAGTCTCAGTGGCAAAGGCCACCAATACAGCATACTTGCGTCTCTCATATCATCATATATATGTGGACAACATCAAGAATAGAAGTCCATGACAGACTGAATAATTTTGAAGCGCAATTACACCATGACTAATTCTACTCCATCAGAGTGGAAAGACTTGGGGCTGCTTCTTTGTACTTTTGCCAGTATTTGTTATGACCAAAGCCGTCAGTTTCTCACTGTCTTTACAAACTGTTTTCAGGCGACGAGTCGGGCGATCATCCCGACCCGACCTGACCCGGCCCGGGTCACTGGGCGGCGGCGGGCACCCGTAGGCTAGTGCAAAGTGTAAAGAAGCGAATTGTCCCCCTTGGCGACGTTATTTTTAGTCGTGGAAGAAAATTTCGGTGTTTTTAATGAAATTTTATTATTATTTTTCCGAATTTTGCGGGAAATTGGCTAAAATTAGCGAATTCACGAAAATCGTAAAAGTTGCGCAAAAGTTGCGTCGACGGCAAAAGTTGCGCGCCCAATTTCCCTGAGGACAGCCGTGTACGTGACACTTAGACTACGTGCCCGGTTGCCGGTTACCGTATACGTAGACACTGAGGCTAGAAATGATCTAGATCTACATAAGTACATGTATTACTATTGTTTATAAATGGAAGAAAAAAAATTGCTGTATTTTACGATTTGACTTAGTGTTAAAACAATACCTTGCCGGTTTTAAAACAGAAAATATCTGAAATAGATCTAAATACAGATAACCGGTGTATCGAAGGTTTCAAGAGAAAAATAGAACAGGATCTGGTTTGATTGGAACATAAGCTTATTTTGTATTTAGAGGTTGCTTCGAAAATCTCTCGTCAATTTTGTTTTTGTTTTTTATAAACTAAACCTCATACGCTTATAGATTTTTGCATGAACCAAGTACCCGGTATGTACTAAATTTGGTCAATTAATGTTATGCCTTCATTTAAAAGTTATTACGAAAACCGAGGGTTCCGTTATTTTGTGTCACGCGTCATCATATTATATTTGGTCGATAACTTTATTGTTAACGTACTTGTGTGTTGTTACTAGTAAATGTTGTTAATAACATTTGATGCATTTGTATTGTTTGTCATGATTTTTTAAAAGGCTGTGCTGCTTTTATGCTACCGGTACTCAAAATTGTCATGTTTTTTAAACTAAAAATGTTAAGCCCGTATATTAATGCGCCTGGGATGGGAAGGTTGCAATTTTTTGCAATTTTTAGGCGGTTTATCTTGCAATTTTTTTATTTCAAAAATGCAATTTTCCGCGGGGCCAAGAGAGAGAGAGAGAGAGAGAGAGAGAGAGAGAGAGAGAGAGAGAGAGAGAGAGAGAGAGGGGGAGGGAGGGAGGGAGGGAGGGAGGGAGGGAGGGAGGGAGAGAGAGAGAGAGAGAGAGAGAGAGAGAGAGAGAGAGAGAGAGAGAGAGAGAGAGAGAGAGAGAGAGAGACCCAGTTCATCACACTTGGCGGATGTTTCATGCAGTGTCTCTATGGTATACTCCGTATCTTTTCCCTGGTGGCCTCCCGATATGATACTGCCAAACTACAAACTGTTGAAGTCAAATCGTCTCAAAACCTCACTTTGGTCCAATGCTCTGCAGTCTGGTGCTCATGGATTCTTGCAAACAACAGCCACTTCTTTTTCATATCCATGGGTCAGTCTTTGTTTACGGGATTGTTAACACTGTCCCCGTTGTTTAATGCAAGAAAAATTATGAAATTATGAAAACAACCCAAAAACGTGAAATTATGCGATTTTGTTAATTTTAACAAAGAATAATAAAGGAAAATAATAAGAAATTATGCAAAAAAAGATCAAATTTTGCTAAATTATGCGGGGTACATAAAACCACGGGGACAGTTTACACGATTTGAGTCTAGATTCTTCAACCAACCGGTGTGCAACCTGCAACTCCCTTTTGAACCCTTTCGAAGAAATGCAGCTCTAGTTTTCTGGCAAAACCCTGTATTTGACAGCAGGACAATGTTTTTCATGAAGCAGCCATATCTTGGTGAAGTTTTTCTGGGACGACCATTTCTCTTCTTGTCACAATATGGTCCATAATTTGAAAATTAACAAGAGCACTACGGATTGTGTCTCTTGCTGCACCCTATTTGGGTTGAAATCTCGCGCTGTGAATAACTTGTACTGCAAAGAACCTATATTAGGGCTCTTTGAATTGAACGTCAGAAAGTGAGGATTTTGGTCATATTTTTTGTATATTTAATTGAGCAAGAAAAAATAATCTTAAACAGGCTCATCATAACTTTCAAAGTACTGACTGCTCTGGGAACATTTATGGAAAGTCGAAGCGTATGATGCAGTAAACCAAAAAGAGTGAAAGTAATTTCCACAAAAAAAAAGAATATAATGGGATACTTTTAACTAATAGAGAAATTGCATTATATTGTTAGGTGCTCTTAAACCTTTGGCCACGACTGTATATGAAGGGCACAAGGGAAAATCCAACGTTGACATGTTTTTGCAATCCCGATATAATTGAAAAACAAACGTTAAAGACTTATGGAGTCTAACTCTTTTTTTAACTACAGTGATCTCGCCACTTTTTACATTGACTTCAAGCATGACCATTATTTGTGTTGACAATGAGAAGTGAGAGCAAAATAGAAAAATTATGTAGCAAACCGACAGCGCTCGTTTTTCCCTTGTAAGCTGTTGGCAAGGTCTCCATCTTCGAGGAAGTCAATGAATAGAGTGCTTCTTTACTCATTTGAGAATACAAACAAAGCCAAATGTTTCAAACATGAAAATTGCACATAATTTTGTAATATTTACTATGTTCTTTTAAAAATTTTTAAATCTAATATTCATTTTTGGAAGACGACTCAGACATCAGACTCTTGTGTGGTACTTTGTCCTCCTACATGGGGCAATTCAGAGCAGAACATCTTTAAGACCTTCATGTCTGCATATTTGGCAGCTTTAATGGTCAGCGGGTTTTTATTGAGGGGTATCATGAGGCTGGATTCTCGTAGCGCTCTTCTTTTCCACCAGCTTCATAATGATTGCGGTGTCAAACGGACCATTCCAGCTCTCTCTCTCTACACTGCATTAGCTGTGGATGGGCTTGTGAGATGCAGATTTCAAACAGAGGTAGAGTGGGTATAAGGCAGGAGACACGGTAGTACGGTTTAAAGTTTTCTGACACATTCTGGAATACGGCATGCGTCATCCCCACTATCTGGAGCAGAGAGGGTTTCCGAAAAGCAGTCTTGAATTGCTCCACCCAACTGGCTGGCATATCTACAGTGACTTTCTCATTCACCAATGCCATGTCTCTGTCGCATCCCATGTAACTGTGGCCTCTCACTGGAAACGAGATTTTCGTTTTACCGCACCTTTCCTGGAGGACAAAAACATGATAGAGAAACGACATCACCGTCCAGTTTTTGTTCTGGCCTGCGCACGAGTCACATCAACCCACAGAATGTGTAGAAAGTAATGTAGCAACATGCTGGCCACATCGTCTCCACCCCTTTTGCTGACTGTCTTGAAACAGTACATGTGTACTGTTTCATCACTTAGAGAGAAGATTTTAAAGGAGAAGAGAGATATCAGCCAACGATTGTACAAATCGTTCGCTGAGGTGTCTGGGCAGACCAAGTTTTCTTCGAAAAGTTGAAGGTTAGCGCAACATGGGTGCTCGATGAAAGATTTTCCCATTTAGCAGCGCATAATATAATACCAGTGAGGGGGTTCGAGCCTCAGCTCGGTCCGACGTTGTGTCCACGGGAAAGACACCTTACATCCTATTTGGTTCCGTCCTTTCGGGGAATGACGTTTAACTCGGAGATCCCGCCTCTTAAATTAAATAACCTAATAATAGTTTTGACAGGGGCGTAAAACCTATACCATTTCACCATTTTTACTGAAATATGGTCACTGATTGGTCTCAAGGAACGCAACAAAGAAAAGTATGCTTTGCATCGCTGGTTTTTTCGTTGTTGACATCCTGACATTGCTGGTTCTTCCACAGTGGGCTTTATTTTCGACCTCTCACAGAGACTGGCAGCGCTGGTCTTTCCGTGTCACGTGTGACTAAGATAGACTAAAGCAGACCCAGCCAGGCATCACGCTGGAACAATAACCCAGAACATGACATTGCTGCTTTCTCTCTTATGCCCTTCATATATATATATATATATATATATATATATATATATATATATATATATATATATATATATATATATATATATATGTATATATGTGTGACATCCAAGGAAAACAAGCATGGAACATCATAGCGTTGTGGTCATGCGAAGCGCGATACACTTTTGAGCCTAAGAAATTACAGCACTGTCTAATAATAACCGAATCTTTCATTTTTTCAACAAAAATAAATGTGTTATTGCGGCTCGTTTCGAACAATGCCATGTAAACCAAAACAAAATTGTTCTCACTCTCCCAATTCTAGTGTCCCATGTGACACCAAGATGAGATGACCACAACCGCCATCATGTCAGTGTGTGTTTGTCCCATTAGACTTCTCAGCATGAAATCTTTGTCTTGCAATGAAAATTGTTACAATACCATTTTCTAATTTAGGCAATTAGTTTCAAAGTAGCAGGTAGCTTTGATTTGATTTTTTTTTATGAGACATTCTGTGGTACCTGTAAATAACATTTCACTGTTCCTTGTTTTGCAGAGCTACGTGTTCGCAGCCTAAGCCATCGAAACCACCCCCACTGACAAATGCTGAAAAATGCAGGCGGCGCACTTTAGCATTCAAGGCCCTGACCCCTGTGCTATTTTGTATTCATCTGATTTCCGGCACAAAAATATCGTATCCCCGACTACAGTTTTCTATTTTCGTGACAATATTGAACGATTGTTTGTCATTTTTACGTTTCTTTGCTCTTTTTGTTTTTAATAAAAAGCTTTTGTATGACTATCATACTTATTTGGTAGTAATATTGGCTGTTGTTCTTTGTATGGTAACTTTTGTTGTCATTATAGTGGTGTCACATGAGACACTTACAGTGTTTGTTGTGAAGAATCATCAAGTCTTTTATGGTGTGGGATTGGAATGGGCAAACTGCTCCTTTGCCTACGCTTGTACATACCAGATCAAGTATAAATGGCAAAATGTGAACAGATAGCAATGGCAATACATGTATTGACAAAATCTCTACGGTGGCTCAAGCGACTGACAGGTGACCTCAAACATGCACACCCAAACTCAATAAAGTTGTAAAGTTTGCAATCAACTTTTCATTTGTTCGTTGATTATGCAGATAATCAACAATCTCAGGCAAGAAAAAACATCTGTGTGGATGCTCAAATTTTCTTTTCGAAGGAAACTATAGTGTTATTTGTCACACGAGACACCGTCTAGATAGGCAAGCATTTGGTTATTTTCTCGCGAAAGGAGGATAAGAATTATCCGAAAGCTTGTGAGTTCTGGTGGAGCACACATTTTTCTTGCAAATAGAAGCAATGTTTGCGCTGAATAAGCCATTTTAAAAAGCGGGAACATTTTCTCACCTTAAGACCTGGGCTCACATGTTTACATATGTTAATTATACCCACCGATACACAAGCCTCAAATGCACAAACACACACACACACACACACACACACACACACACACACACACACACATACATACAAACATACAGTGCGTAGCAGCGCATGAAAAGACAAGGGGACAAGCGGACCACGGCAGAGCACAAAAAGGGGAAGCTATTTAACAATACAATATTTTTATCGAAAATTCGATTTACCACCCTTAGACAGGAGGGAAAAATACGATTGCCTCCCCTTTAAAATTCGGTTTAGTCCCCTTAACAGAAAATCAAAACAAGAAGTTACTCCCCTTCGAACAGGAAATGATTGTTTGTCCACCCCCTTTGACCAAACTAAGGTTTTTGATACGAGTCTTAATTAAGTTGTTTTAATTTTTTAATGTTTCGCAATACAAGGGTCGAAGATTAGAGGAGTTACTAGAGACGACACACAAAGAAAAGGAGGAGGAGAGATAAGGGCAATACATGTTTGATACTTGATAGTAAAGAAAGAGCAAACCACATCAGAGCACTCGCCAACCACCCACAGTCGAGTATTAGTAAAAATGCAGTCAGAGAGACAAAAAAAAAGGGACAGATACAGAGAAAAAACAAACAGACAGCGAGAGGGAGAAAGAGACAAAGATAGGTATAAAGAGACAGACAGGCAGACAGACAAATAGACAGGCAGAAAAGTACAGCAAGATTATTGCTTTACGTACAACTGGGTCGGGGATGACTTTTTTTCATATTGAAAGAACCGTGACGTTTTGGAGAAATACAAGTATACCTGCATGTATGTAATGTATACTGCTGTTTTTAAATTTAAAACACAAACAAAAGTTATGCTTTGACAAAAATTGCAGGAAACACCCCCCCCCCCCTCCCCCCCAACTCTTTAAAGCAAAAACTGCATTTCACATTGTTAAGGGGGGCGCCACAACTCCAAAGTCCCGATTCGGCTAAAAAATTACGGAATTTGAGTTGTGGGCATTTTTACCTTCTTCAGCCTCTCCTTCAACTATTTCATCGCATAAGGACCTCAAAAAAGCCTTATTTCTTCCCATACCATGCATGTCTGTCTCCACCATTTCCTCATTAAGTCAATATTTTATTTTTCTTAATTAGCCGATTTCTCAAAACGCGATTTTTCTCTATACTTTTTTTGAATAACTCCATCATTTTTCATCTAATCTTCAAGAAATTTTCACTGAATGAAGAAAAGATGTAATACTAAAAAACTTGTTGAATTATTGATATATCGAATAGATTTTTGTTGGTGGTGTCTGGAGCGTGGACTTTCACGGATTTTTTGCATACTTGAATACTACCTCAGGAAAAAATTCATAGAACAATCTCTAACTCGTTTTGGAAAAAAATCAACAGACACATTTTTAGATCTAATAATTGGTAACATGCATGCCCCCCTCCCCCCCCCCCCCAAAAAAAAAAACAAACAAACAACAACAACCCAACAACAACCCACAATCAATTTCCATGAACGATAAGAGCGTTATTCAATACGTAAGACATGTCAACAAAATCCAATATGGCCGCCGTATCAATGAAAACGAAACTTTTTCTCAAATTTGATTGCGAATTTTAATACTCCTTACTATGCTTGTTATATATGTGAAATATGGTAACATTTGGTCCACTAATAAGCGAGATAGCCTTCAGGTGTAGCCCCCCTCCCCCCAAGTCCCAATTAAGTTTGCACATGATCGTTGAACAAAAGACATATCGACAGCAAGTTATTCAAATGAAAATAGAACGATGTGGGCAACGCCAGTTTAAAGCATTTTTGTAAAAAGCCGAATTAACCCAGAAATGCACATACTAGGTTTTTTTTTTTTTTAAGTAAGAGTTTTACGCACTTGCAACACAATAAGGTCATATAAGTACTCAAGATTAAAGGTGTTGCAAGATGGGAACACACAAAAAAAGACAGGAAAAGGAAAGCTAAAGATACGGACGGCGGGATGATAGATGTTTGACCGAAAAGAGGGGAGCAAACCACACCAGAGCACCCGCCAACCATCTAAACATAACAAAGGTTTTTTGTTTGTTTGTTTGTTTGTTTGTTTGCATTCAAACAGCAGTACAGAAACCAGTGACCAAAACCCCATTCATGACCTGCTTCTTCAGTGTGCCAACCGGCTCGCGTCTGGAGCAAGGGTCACCAAACTTTGCAAAGTGTGCCTGATCAGATAACAGAGAGAATGCCGAGAGCAGGCCAGACAGCTGTTTTACTGAATACAATACACTAAATACATACAGAATAAAGACAAACGACCCATCGATCGTTTCATTATCGCTAGCAGAATGTAAAAGTCGCAAAAATATAAAGACACAACGCCAAAATAGAGTCATCAAACCAAGCAATAGTCAATACATTTCTCTAACCTAGAATTACAAAGTTCTGTCTGCCAAGCACCCAGTTGATAAATTTGAAGCTAAAGATTTTGAGTTTCACAATAAGACCAACCTTTTTTTAATAAGATTCTAGGGACACATTGACAACTACTCCTAAAAATCTTACGATGTTGATAGAGCAGATAAAACATTAAATAATTTGCTTTCAGACCTCAAGTCCAATTAACTAAACACGGCAAAAAATGTCAGACAGAACACTGTAATTCTAAGGTAGCCAAGTATTTAAAGCCGTCATGTTACGTGATAATACAATAATTTGTCTTTCTCCGTGTAGTTGCATACGGTGGGTCACACGAGCTGACCTCGCGGGCGTGATCTGGTTCGTTTGAAGAAAGAGATGCACATCAAAACAATTACGGTCATTCAGTGCTCGGAAAGAGTAAGACAGAATCAATAGAGGGAGAGCAAACAAGTAGGACTTATCAGTGGTGCCCTCCAACCGCCCATGGGCCAGATCTTGCCCGCACGCCATAATTGTTGTGATTGTTGTTTTTTTAAAAATTAAGTAAGAGTTTTACGCGTCGTGCAACATATTAAGGTCATATAAATACGAAGGTAAGAGATATTACAAGAGAATAACAAACGCACAAAAGGAGGAGAGAACTCGACGATAGGAAAAAAGGAGCAAACCACACCGGAGCATCTGCCAAACACCCGCCGGCCGCGGTTTGCAGACCCCTGTTCTGGAAAACTCCAACAGTCAGAACTGTCTAAGACGGCCACCCATTGTCGAGGACAAAAGTGGCCGAACTATATTATGATGTAAAACGACGCATGGGGAGAAATGGAAAGAGGCCGTTCGCAAAGGCGATTGTCTTATACAGGTGGCCGTAAGAGCAGATTAGATTGTATCCAGATAAACGTGTTGGATATTGCACCCCTTCTGATCAGGTGACGTTTAGTATCTATGTATGTCACAGGGTGCACTTGAAAAAAAAGAAAAGAAACCCCAACGAACCGAACAAAACAAAACAAACAAACCCATCTGACGTAAGTAACCCTGTTCAAATACGAAAAAAACCCTAATCATCTGGGCCCCAGAACGAGATCTGCAGCACACTGGTGGGGCACTATAGGATAGGTACTTGCAGCTCTGTACCGACATAAACAGACACACAGACACATCACACACACACACACACACACACACACACACACACACACACACACACACACACACACATTACAGGTGCAAGTAGACAAGTAGATAGTGTAACAGGGTACTTGTTTATACCGGAACCTCCCGAAAACAACCGAAACCTCCCAAAACCACCCGAAACCTCCTCAAAATGTATATGATATGATGTTATTTTGCTATGCTATCTATCGCTCAGTGGAAAAATATTGATCTGTAATACTGTACAATATTTTCGTTTTTGGATTTTTCTTTTGTTTTAGTAAGTGTTTTACTGCACTTGCAACACGATAAGGTCAAACAAGTGGCGAAGATTAGAGGTGTTACATGAAAGCAACAAACCCAAAAAAGAAGGAGGCGGGAGATAACGACGATAGATGTTTGATAGGAAAGAAGGAGCAAAGCACACCAGAGCACCCGCCAATCACCCACTTGGATACTTCTTGATCCTGAAAAAATTATTTTAATTAAAAAACAATACAATAGCATTATATATAAGAGACATTATTTCACTTGGTTCGACTTATTTGTCTTTATTTCAAACACTTTTTATTTGGCATGTACATAGGAAAAGTACATATCTAAAAATAGTCTTGGGGAATTAGTGGTATATGCTTTAGTTTTCATTCTACGGGACTTAAAAAATCGTCTTATTGCATAACTGAAAAAAGGGAAAAAATCACTTTCTGGCGCCATTTATCAAAAGCTACATGTGCATGTACGCGTGTGAGAGAGGGATTGCCAAAGAAGGACACGGCTCTCAAAAGCATTACGCTTAAACAAAAATATGACGTATCTTACAAGGTAATGGCCGCTTGCACAGCGTAAGTTACACAAATACATAACATATACACAAACAAACACAAACAAACACACACACACATACACACACACATACACGATCGCGCGCGCACACACCTCCAGGGGGCGGACGCTCAGTAGACATGCCAAAAACGTGTCCCTGTGACTTTGTCACGTGCCGCGCAAATTCGGTTATCTCGGAATGACACGACTC
>NW_004798236.1:111950-114043 GCF_000002075.1 Aplysia californica | reverse complement strand
GGGGATAAGGACTAGAGATGTTTGATAGGAAATAAGGAGCAAGCCACACCAGAGCACCCTCCAACCACTCACTGGTTGCTTTATTTGTCAACAAGCAGTTAAAATATACCAATCCAGATAAAATAAATTTTCACAGTAGAGAGACAAATGTGTTTCACCCCTTTTAACAATTGTATCCACGAACATGGTGTATTTGTTATTGCTTTTTCAATGTTTACAGTTCGAATTTTGACAAAATATTTCTTAAGCATATACAACTGATATCAGAGATTAAGAAACTACAAAAAAAAACCCAACCATAACAACAACAACAGCAACACAAGCAACAGCAACAACAACAGCAGCAGCAGCAACTCGGTCGATATCTTCAATAACAATCAATCGTTATACATGGCACTTGTGGGAATATCACCATCCCTCGCCAAAACGCGACTACGCATAAATAATACAACACCCCAACCGACGATTCAGTGGGTCCCTGGTCACTGCGAGATCCTCGGCAACGATCTCGCTGACAGCAATGCCAAACGGGCAACAGCGCTGCTGGGCCCAGGCCGTCAAATTGTATATGAAAGTGCATGCGCCCAGATAAAAACTGATCACAAAAGACCCTCCGATATCCCACACGCGGACGAAGTAAACATTCAGGGCAATTTCCTTAAAACGGGAGGCCCAAATTAAGTCCCGCAAGACCCGCAGTGACGAGTCACTATTGGCAAAAATCAGGACCGGTCACTTCTCTAGGCTGGGGGCCTACAATAATAGAATTAACAAAACATCGGACGCAATCTGTCCATTGAGCAGCGAGGAGCCCCAAGATTTGGAGCACTGGCTGCAGAGAAGCCTCGTCATGGAGGTCAACCCATTGTAAGTAGGACACGTCGTCAAGAAGGTAGATGAGGACACTTAATAATATCACTTTCCCACGTGGGAATCAAACTTATGTCTTCCGTACGCAACAGCAAAAAGAGTTTTACAATTACGCCATAAATACCAGAAGAGAGTAAAACATTATTTCCACTGCCTAACGAATGGGCTGAAAGGTAGTGAAGAGAAACATAATTCCAATATCATTTTGATTGGGTATTTTTACACCCCCATCGACATAATTTAGATCATGTAGGAGGCAGGCTTCGATTCTGCCTGTCCAGGCCAACCTGGGTGGAGAAGGACACAACATAGCAGCAGAAATACCGAAAAGCTCGATAAAAATTATCTCCAAACAGAAATCGATCTCGGATCTTCTGCGTGCGATGGCTATGCGCTATAAACGTTCAGTTAGACAGGTCGACTAAAAGAAAAGAAGACCGATCCTCACTCGCTTCTGTCTCTTTGGGAACACCACAAACAGACAGTTCGGTTTAAGAAACCCGTATGCCACACTTCTTCTCAAATCGTTTTTTTTCCCCCTTTCCCGAGGCCACAGATCTTTCTCAGTCACATTTATTCCAATGTGAGGATCGGGCTTAAAATAATAACGGCACTTGCAACACAATTTTTAGGCCATACAAGTGCCGACGATTAGATGTGTTACAAGAAAGCAACAAACACAAGAAAAGAAGGAGAAATAAGGACGACAGATTTTTATTGGAAAGAAGAAGCAAACCACTCACCTATACACTATACATGCACAGCCTCCCCCCCCCCAAAAAAAAAACAACAACAAAAAAACCAAAAAAAACCCTATCGTTCAGTGGCATGGTACATGTATTACTCGACAAGTGGTTAGGTATATTAGATAATATTCGAATATCTTGGGTGCCGCCGAATATCAGTGAGCGGTGGACTTATCGATGTATTCGAGCAGTTCGATCGAATATTCACACAACCAGTTCCTGGAGACCTGTATTACTCAACAGCACCGACTCGGCGCGGAACTGTGTAAACCTTTGGTGACATACGGCGAATACAATGTTTTGGCGCTTGGGTCAGTTCGAGTTCAAGGGAAGGACATGAGCAAGATAACGATCATATGGCGGTGTGTATGTACATGTGTGTGTGTGATTGAGTGCGTGTGTGTGTGTGTATGTGTGTGTATGTGTGTGTGATTTGAGTGTGTGTGTGTGTGTGTGTGTGTGTGTGTGTGTGTGTGT
>NW_004798236.1:110737-111806 GCF_000002075.1 Aplysia californica | reverse complement strand
CAGGATAGACAGAAACAGGAGAGTGAAAGAAAAAAAGTGGAATCTATCCGTGACAAATTCCAATTGTCCACGCTCTGACTCCTCAGACGCCCTTGCCACACTTGCAAAAACAGTAGGATTGTAAATTACGCCCCCATAAACGCAATTTAGGCCATTAAAGAGGCTAGCTACTTCGGCAGTGCCGGTCAGGGCCAACCCAGGCCGAGTGGGATACGGCGTCCTAAAAGACAGACGTGGAGATACTCAATAAATAAATGACTGCCCTTTACGGGAATTGAACGCACGTCTTCTGCGTGCAACAGCGAAAAGTGTAACGCTCTTTTTAAAAGATACCTAGACAGACACACTCCGAGGAAACTGGAGGAAGAAAACGACCCGGGGGTCTCCCTACATAGCCCTGATTTAATCTTTTGGGAGACCAGACAGTGAGGAGCGAGTAGCAACCGAATCACAAAACTTCCGCCCCCCCCCCCCTTTTCAAACTCTTGTCTTGGGTCATTATACAGGCACTTGTATGTGTTCAACACAGGAACGTAATTTGAAAGGCATGATTCTCTAATTTAACGTCAATCTTCTAAAACAGCTAGCCAAGAAACCAGGAGCAAATTGAACACTCTCTAACCACCCCCCATCCACCCACCCACCCACCCATCCAATTTGGAATTCGAATCTGGGTCATCTGTACTATAGGCTAGAATGGTGCAGTTTTTAAAAAAAAGTAAACATGTTACGGCACTTGCAACACGGTTAGGTAATAATATAAGTCTCACAGAAAATAAATGTTACTAGACATTTACTTATAAGGAAAAGAAGGAGAAATAAAGACGACATATAATAAATGATAAGAGAGAAGGAAAAAAACACACCAAAGCAGCCGCCAACCACACTCTGGCATGATACCAACTGAGCTAACAACGCGCCTCTGTTACATCCCACATTTCAGTGAGTTTTAACGAGATTATACACGACAGGTATCCAGGCCAGGCAGACTAGACACTCATTAAGATCAGTATACATTTTTTCCGAGATGTCTTTCTCTCTCTCTCTCTCTCTCTCTCTCTCTCTCTCT
>NW_004798236.1:107668-108776 GCF_000002075.1 Aplysia californica | reverse complement strand
CACACACACACACACACACACACACACATACATACACATACGCTCGCAAACACACACACACACGCGCGCACACAAGCAGGTCGCCTGCCTGCCTACCTACCTACTTACCAGTGTGCGCAGGCACGTTGTCATGATGCAAGACAACGTCATTTCTCAAACAGACCACGCCGCTGTCTTCAGACTGCAGGTCTCAGCTTTATTTGGAGAACCATTTTGTAATAATCACAATTGATTGTTGTACAAACGGGAACCGGCCTATTCAAAACTTCACCTCTGTGATCGAAAAACAAGATGAGCTTCACTTTCAAAGCGTCTCGGTTGCGCCAAGATTCCAGGGGTCGTGGTGATCTTGGGTTTCTCCATTCTGCTGTCAATCGTGTTTCTCAGTTCTGGATCCCACGAATTGTTTTATCACCTGTTATAATTCTTATAAAAATAGACACGACCATTTATTCCGCGTGACTGACAAATTCTTTCTCAGAATTAAAGAAGGACAAAGGGGGCAGCAATCAGAAGACGATTTTAAAATTGCGCTCGGAACAAATCGATACCTTAGAATTACAAAGTTCTATCTGACATTTTTGGCCATTTTGAGATAGCAAGACCATGAGGTCAGAAACCAAACGGTCTATCTGCTCTATCAAAATCGTAATATTATTCGGAGTCGTTAAAAAGATATACATCAAGAATAGCATTCGAAAAACCTTGAGACGATGTGAAACTCTACTTTTTTTTACGTCAGATTTCTCAAAGCTGGGTATTGAGCAGATAGAACTTTGTAATTCCTGAGGTAGCGAAATGCTGGGCTAAGAACTCTGGTTGAAGCGGACATGGTCACTGCATTTGGCCGCCAGCTACATAGGACGATAAAGTGCACAGAGATAAACGGTTGTTACATTGAATAGAAAACAGGTTTCTGTAGGTCAGGTCTGTACGCAATGTCCTGTCTGTAAATAAAAATTGTTGAATTTACAAAACAGGGAAGCTTACTTCGTATGTGTAATACATACAAAGAATAAAGTATAAGAATGAACTCGGAATCTCAAAATCTGTTCGGTAGGTGTATGATTCGTTATGTATCCCTCTTCTACTTCTCTCCTCTCCTCTC
>NW_004798236.1:104144-107215 GCF_000002075.1 Aplysia californica | reverse complement strand
CCTCAGACTAAAAAGAAAAAGTCCAGATGAACATATTAAACAAAAACTACAACACAGAATTCAAAAAATAGAACTATACAGGCTCGATATTGTGATAGTAGGCTAGTTACGGAACTGGAGAATACATAACGCGGCCGTCAGCCGCCGGCCGTCGGGAGAATGTGTGTCACTAGGTCAGGTCATCAGCTGATGATATCGGGCACCCTTTACTTTCACGACGGTATCGTACTGAGGTACGCAAAGGAGTACATTATATCGATGCCGGAGGCGGGATGTCTCTGGCTATTGTTTGGTTATTTGTTTTATTGTTTTAGTAAGTGTTTTACGGCACTTGCATCACAATAAGGTCATATTAAGTGCCGAAGATTAGAGGTGTTACAAGAGAGTAACAAACATAAAAATGAAGGCGGGGAGATAAAGGCGATAGATGTTTGATAGGAAAGAAGAAGCAAACCACACTAGAGCATCCGCCAACCACCCACTTTGGTTATTTAGGTGGTGGCGAGACCTCCAATTTAACGTCCGTCTCCGATAGGGCCGTCTCTTCATTGGGACGAAAAGATTGTTGCTGTTGCAGCTGTTGTTAATTGTTACTATTGTTGTTGTTACTATTGTCTTGCTGCTGCTGTTATACATTTGAAAATGGTCATCTCAGTCGCGCTTACCAGTGTAATCACACTTCTGGTTTACTTATTTTTGATACTTATTTATTTATTAATGGTTTTATTATATTTTCTTCAAATTTCTCTTCTCCATTTCTGAAAAATGTTCATTCTTGTTAATGCGTGTATGTATACGAGAAAAGTGTAGTTTGGTTTTAGTGGGAGCTTTACGGCACTTGCAACACAATAAGGTGATATAAGTGCTAAAGATAAGAAGTGTTACAAGAGAAAAAAAAACAAAAGCAAAAAAGTAGGAGAGCTAAGGACCATGGATGTTGGATAGGAAAGAAGGAGCAAACCACATCAGAGCAACCGCCAACCACCCACGAGAAAAGGGTAGCCAAAAGGCAAAATATGGTGGGGGTTTAGTGTCTCTTCCAACACTTACATGTTGGTTATTTAAGAAGTGAGACATATGATAGAGCGTCCATCTCGGATAGTCTTCTTTTTTAAAAAAATGTAGTTTCACCCTTTCACCCATTTCGGACAGGAATGAACCAGGATCACAAAGAGCCATGAAATGTTTGCTAAGCAAACCAAGTGCAAGAAAGTCTGGTTCGGGAATCGAACCAGAACCATCTTCATCGTAGCCTATATTAAAAGAGCTAGCGGAACACCCCGTTTGTTTGGTTGTTTGTCTGTATGTGTTGGTATGAGTGAAGAGAAGTACATGGGCACAATAAAAGCCATTTAACACACACACAAACACACACACACAAAAATACTTATTCACACACACACACACACACACACACACACACACACACACAAACATACTTATTCACACACACGCGCGCGCGCACGCACGCGCACACACACACACACACACACACACACACACACAGGGAGAGAAATACACCCACTGTAAGAGAGAAGATGGGTAGAGACAGGCAGTAAAACAGACAGACAGACAGACAGAGACCAAAAAACCCCCCAAACAAACAGACAGACATTAGAACGAGCACACAAAACCAGAGCACCCAGTAACCTACACACCCTAGAGCAGGGGAGTAGATGGAGGATAAAGACGAAGAACCTTACATAATCTGCTGTTTTTTTTCTATACATACCGACCCACACTCGCTAGATAAATACACTGATAGCTGGACCTGCCATATCACAATGACGCGATTACCAAGCCAAGAAGTGGCCAAGAAGACGATGCTTAATCTTCTATAGGTGAAGGGCGATTTAGAAAATGCCAGTGTAGTTCGCTACACGCGTAAGTCCAAAGTTTATAAGAAATATTATATTCACCTTCGATGATGACTCTCAAACATACCATGAAGCTCCAATTAAGTTTTAGTTAGAGTATTATGGCACTTGAAACACAACAAGTTCATACTAGTGTAGAAGATTAGAGGCGTTTCAAAAGAGTAACAAACACAAAAAAGAAGGAGGAGGGATAAAGGAAAAAAGATAGATGTTTGATAGGAAAGAAGGAGCAAGCCACACGAGAGGCTACCAAATTCCAATAAGGAACTTATAGTACATATCCATAACGATCCCCCAAGATCACAAAAAGAGTGACCATTATATAGATAGAAGGACGTCATGGTCACGTAAAGGACTTGGCAAAGCCGAAAGATGATTTTAAAATCTGAAATCTTCATTATGTTGTCATTTCATTTTCATCAAAATTGTTGTTCATCACAAGAGCTTCTTTGCATTGATTTAATGTACACACTCAGTCAAAGGACGGGTTGGCGTCAACTGTTTGCAGCAAGCGGCCGCTATGGGTAGGTTTTTCAGGCCGACTTGTTTAAAAAAACGTCTGATTGTGGCTGTGTAGGACAAAGACAGCTATGGACAAGTTTTTTAAAAAAAGAAGAAAGAAAGCAATGGTGTCGCGGAAGAGCCCTTTCGTACAGGTGGCAGCTATGGAGAGGTGTACCACTGAGGCAAGTTCAACTGCAGGTCAATACAGTGAAGCGAAGTTAATTTTCTTTTTCCCCTTTTTTTGTGAGTGTGTGGCGCTCGCAACTGTATAAGGTCATACATGTATTATGAGTGCGCGGGACACAATAAACATTTTCAGTTTGGTTTGAATTAATTTTGAACTTTGCCCGGGTGGAGGCCGAAGCCTACTCTTATCGAGTTTGGACTGCCAAGGGATCTTTAACGTGCGCAACCTCCGAGATTTTTCGCCCTCATCTGTGAAGGCTAGTTGTCAAATCTAACCTACACTGATATCAGTGGTGAGGGTCTTTTTCCGCTCCTGAAGAATCCCTTGGACGGACTTACGCGTATAGGGAATGACAATGACACCGACGTTAGGTTGTTGCTGTCTGAGAAAACTCGGTGACTGTGACCTGTGACTTGTGTTTGTACAAAGGGCATCGGGTACGGCTGCACGAGGAGGTTATATTTAGTATATAGGTCTATGTGACCACTGGTGTTGGGGGTGGG
>NW_004798236.1:100146-103712 GCF_000002075.1 Aplysia californica | reverse complement strand
GGGGGTGTGTGAGGTGTTTGAGGGGTGTTGGTGAAGGTGCGAAAGGGGTATTGGCGGAAGGGAGGAGGGGTGTGTAAAGGGTGTTGGTGGGAGGGAGGAGGGGTGTGTGAAGGGTGTCGGTGGGAGGTGTGAAGGGTGTCGGTGGGAGGGAGGAGGGGTGTGTGAAGGGTATAGGTAGAAGGGAGGAAGGGGGTGCAATGGGTGTGTGAGGGGTGTGTGAAGGATGTTGGTGAGAGGGAGAGGGGTGAGTGTAAGGGGTGTTGGTAGGAGGGGGAAGGCGGGGTGCCTGGGATGTGTGAGGGGTGTGTGAAGGGGTGTGCGGTAGGGGCCGAGGGGAGCATGTGGTGGGGGGGGGGACATGAGGGGAGAGTGAAGAGATAACTTACTTATATTTTCTTTTTAACGTTCAAGTGTTTTACGCCCCCTCCCCTTCTAAACAGACAATGGTTCAATTTAGATCATTTAAGAGGCGGGCTTTCAGCGATAAGAGAGATACGACATCCAAGCAGAAAAACAGAAATACTCGCTCAAGATTCTCCTCTTACGGGAATCGAACTCGGGTATTGTGAGTGCGGCAGCAAATCGCCGAATGGCTACAGACAGACAGAGAGGCGCTCTCAGTATCCACAAGACAATGTCATTTTCTCTTCTGTAACACGGCCTTGTGACCTGACCATGAGAGCCCTCGAGAGATAAAGAAGAGCAGTCAGACTCGTCTGTGCCCTGGCTGAGCATGAGAAGAATACGTCGGGCTTTTTTTCCCCTGGTATTTTATTTTGTTTTGTAATTGTTGTTTGCTTTTTGTTTTTTTTTTACTGTTTTTAAAGTTTTAGTAAGATATTAATATTACGGCACTTGCAACACAAATACGTCATATATCAGCGCCGAAGATTAGCTAGAGGTGATACAACTGGACAAGCAAAGAAAAGAAGGAGGGGATATAAAAATGGCAGGTTGTTTATAGGAGATAAAGAGCAAACCACACCAGAACACCCGCCAACCATTCACTTTACTAGAGATTTGGGGGTGGGGCGTTTTGTTCATTTATTTTTATTTTTTTATTTTTTAAATTTTTTTTTTTGGGGGGGGGGACAAGAGTAGACAAGAAAGCGTCTTCAGAGAGTGCATCTCGCCTGCATCCCACCAGGATCAATCAAAGTCTTATAAAAAATAAACCTCTTAAGTTCTGTTTCAAAGACTTGAGCAGAAGAGTACATGGGCTCAGTCGACAAGAGGCTAAAAACGACAGGAGAGCATCATTATAACATATGCCACGAATACTCTCGAATCACGGCAAATTTCAGCTTCAAAGACGAAGTGCTCTAGTTTCAGTAAGTTTTACGGCACTTGCAACCCAACTAGGTCACATAACTGCCTAAGATCAGGAGTTACTAGACAGCAACATAGGAACAGAAGGAGGAGAGATAAAAACAATAGATGTTTGAGAGGAATGAAGGGGCAAACCACGCAACAGCACCCGCCAACCACCCACACAGACGAGTATAAGTTTATTTTGTCAAGGTTAGTGTAAGATTGGAGAAGATTTTCTTATCACCACGTCGTTCTCCCAAACCGCGGGGGAAAAAATCAAGGCGACTTGGTCTGGAGGTAAAAAAAATTATCTGGCTCTTAAAACCTCTTCACTGCCATGCTGTGTAGTGTGTACGCGTACGTACTCGCTTGAGTTTTCCAGAACTGGTTTACTGGCATTTTTCTTTTCTTCTGATCAAAACAGAAAGCTTCTTGAGATGAAATTACAGCTTGCGCAAGAAAGGGACGGTAAAACCGTAAAAGCTAACAGGTCGACCAGACTAGATCTAATATTGTAGTGACACTATCCACCCACCCATGCGTAGTTTGTCTTTGGTTCGGAAGTACTTTGTTCAGACTCCGGACAACCGCTGTGACCATACTAAAGGAGAGAACCACCAGTGAAACCCTCCAACCACCTCCAGTTCATCTAAAATCACTCATCTAAGAACAATTAATAAATCAATCGATAAATCCATTAGTCAATCAACCAATCAATCAATTGATTGATTAATAAACCAATCAGTCAATCGATTGATTAATAGTACATTATGTTTACTACTCTAACATCAGCACATAGAGGACTTAAGACAATCACTGGACGTTCCTTCAGCTCAGTTGGTATCACGCTGGACTGCGGAGCGGGTGGCCGTGATTCGAATCCCAGACTGGGCGTTCTTGAATTCGTTTTGTTGCATTTTCAAGGCTCTCGGTGCTATCGGAGATGGAAGTTAAAATTCGGAGGTCCAGCAGTTAAGTGTTGATCGGGGCGTTAAACCCATTCACACACGTAAGTCCTGCACCGCGGACATACTAAACAAGAGATCATTACATAGAGCACACATCACTACGAGTGATGACTGACGACCGCAATCCACTCACAGCATTGTGAATCACTTTCTTTTTTTGGTTATTCTTAGCTGATTTATTGGGTTTTTGGGGGGTTTTTTCCTTGTTTCTTATCAGTACAACTTCGGTTGCTTGGGTTTGGGTTTTTTGTTTTGTTTGGTTTGGTTTTATAATGCTATCAGCTCAACATACGCGCACGTTACAGTGGGCAGCAGACGCCAAGGGCAAACTTTGCAGCAGAAGAGTCTATTTTTAGACAGTGTGTCTGTAACTTGCCGCTCTACGCCACAGGCACTGCAAACTGATGACGAAATCAGCGATAACCGAGCCTATAGTGATAACAGCGACGACGATGAATATAATCATAGAAAGAAAAGAAAAACACGAGCGCTTACTGGCAACCACTTACAAGGAAGGTTGGAAGATGGGTCATAACACAGTTACAATACAATACATCCATACAAAAAGATAACCCCCCCCCCCTAAAAAAAACCCAACAAAAAACCCACAAGGACAAAAACAGTGCATGTCAACCTGCGCGGTATCGCCCATTGGTCATTTTGGAGGCCGGTAGGGACCGCACCGGTAGTGGCATGTGTTATTTCATGCCTCACTTGGAAATATAAAAAAATATATTATGTGGGTGGGCGGTAGGAAAATTTTAGCAAAAGTGGACGCTGGTATAATATTAAGAGTTCGACAAGCACAACACTAAGTCCTTTTTTTTTTTTTACCGTAAGCCGTTATTTTCCAGATATGGCTATTAGCATAACAAGCTCAACAGCAGAATACTCAGGTAAACAGCTATAGAGGTATCTGGCACTGTGATATAAAAATATACTTTTGACTTTCTGTTTTATATACAGCTGGGTTTACATAGGTCATCCCAAGGTGATGAGTAAGACGCGCCTTGCACCCATTAAGACTTGTGGCCATCATCATCAACATCCCTATCATCATCATCATCCACATCATCATCATCAACAACATTACCATCATCGCAGTCTTCAGTATGAAGAATTTAATGAATTTTATAAATTATTATCCGTATGATGAAAGTCGAGATTACTTGGATGCTGGTTTTGCAATGTGTAAAATTGAAAAAAAAATTGCATAACTAAAGAGCACAATATTTATATCCAAAACGAAGGGTATAGTGCATGTGTGTGTGGTGGGGGGGGGGGGGG
>NW_004798236.1:97804-99315 GCF_000002075.1 Aplysia californica | reverse complement strand
CCCCCCAATAACAATCTAAAGTACAGAGGTCTGGAGTACAGAGCAGTATCTCCTTCCAACAACTACGTCACTCACGTAAACATTGCTGAACACACATACACACTCATAGACAACAGAGATATTATGCAAATGTATGCATAATTCGATGACGAAATCAGAGATAACTGAGAGTACAGTATTGAAATAACGCTGGAAAAGATAAGATGGAGACCCAAAAAAAAATACAGGAGCACCTGCACAGACCTGCACAGAGACACCCACCCATACAAACATAAAACTCCACCCATGGTGTCGCGATGACACTGGGGTTCTGTCTGGGATGGCAGAACCATGTGGGGAAAAAAGTCAACTTTTTTTCCCCGCTCGGGGCTTGCCTCTGTATTGTGTTACACCTCGATGCAAAATATAACACTGAACCTCGACAGTTTACTTTTTGCATGCTGAACACCGGCGTCTGTGTTGTAATTGTAGGACTCCACGTATACGTAGAAGGGACAGAGCCACACCACAGGATCCACCGACCATCCACTTCGAAGATGGTCAAAAAGGACAAAACGACGACACCAGATAAAAGCCGATGATGTTGAAGAGGACACAGTTTTAGTTTAAGTTAAGAATTTTTACGGCATTTGCAACACGTTCAGGTCATATTATAATTATAATAATAATAAGCGCCGAAGAATAGAGACGTTTCAAGAGAGTAACAAGCACAACAAGGAGGAAACATAAAAGGATGATAGATGGTAGACAGGAAAGAAAGAACAAACCACACCAGAACACGTAGAAACGGTTGTAAGTGTTTCATGGCGCTCGCAACTGCATAAGGTCATATGCACGTAAGGGACACTTTAATCATTTTCAGTTTTGTATGGTACGTATTAATTTTTTAAAATTTTGCCCGAGTGGTCGTCGAAGCCTACTCTTATCAATTTTGGACCACCAACGGATCTTTAACGAGCGCCACTTGCACACAAGAACTCCACGTTTTTTCGCCCTCATCCGAAAAGGCTTGGTGTTAGATCTTACCTACCGTAAGATCAAGGGTGAAGCTGAAAGCCAGCAGTAAGATGGAGCCAAGGAGAAGCAGTAGAAAGGCTGCAGAAAGAGTCAGGAACCCAGAGGAGGGGGCAAAGGGGGAAGGGGAGCGGGTGAAGAAAGTGGAGACGAAAGCAGACGACAGAACATGGTTAGAGAACAGGAAAGGAGGTGAAAGGAGAAAATTTTAGAGAAGAAAATTTTCCATCGCTATCAGGTTTCGAACCTGGCCTATTGAATGAGAAGCGAACACCATGACCTCTAGAGCCTCTCTGAAAATGTTTAACACCCAAATTAACACAATTTAGGTCACTCTAAAGGAAGGGCACATAGTTCCCAAATACGAAAAGATGCAGAGAGGGAAAGTAAGCAGGTGGGGGGTGAGAGGGGGGAGAGAGGAAGAGAGACAGAGAGAGAGAAAGAAAGAGAGAAAGAGAGGGGGAGAGAGGGAGAGAGAGAGAGAGAGAGAGAGAGAG
>NW_004798236.1:84548-96600 GCF_000002075.1 Aplysia californica | reverse complement strand
CCTGTCTCCGCCTTCCCTTCTTTCTTTTTCTCTCTATCTCTCTGTATTTCTCTCTCTCTCTCTCTCTCTTTCTCTCTGTCTCTCTCTCCCCTTATCTCTGTGATGACGCCATCGGCGCTGACCGAGGCCCCTGACACTGACCCAATACTGGCCCGCTGACCCCTCGCTGACCCCGTGCCTCTGAGTCTGACCTCTTCTCTCCACTAATCATTGCATAACGGAAGAGTGCACGGTCTACTTCATCTGTACAGGACTATCGCAGGGGTCTGGGGACTACGTTTTGTGCATGTTCTACAATAATAGCTCTTTACACCTGCCACCTTGAGGTGAGTGCTTCTGAGAGGGGGTGTCTTTCTTGTCTGTTCTAGTAAGTGTTTTAGGGCACTTGCAACACAAGTTAGAAAAACTTAAAAACAGCAAACGGTTGATTTATCAATCTGTAATCAGTCAAAGCAACTTCTCTCACACCCCCATTCGTTCTCTCTCTCTCTCTCAGTCTCTCTCTCTCTCTCTACCTCTCCCTCTCTCTTTCTCACTATCTTTCTCACTACCTTTCTCTCTCTCTCTCTCTCTCCCTCTCTCTCTCTCTCTGTATCTCTCACACACAATCTTTCTCTCTCTCTCTCTCACTATCTTTCTCTGCCACTCTTGACAACATTCTACTGCCACAAAAAAAAGAAAGGGTTGGAAGAAACTGCACCAAAACGCCCATGCAAGCAGTGAATTCAAAAGACAATGACCAGATCTCATCAGAAACAATAAGTCAAAAGAAATATGCTCAAAAAGAGGTAAAATAAAAAGCATACTGTAGTTTTAGTTTTAGTAAAAGTTTTAGGGCACTAGCAACACAATAAGGTTAAATAAGTGCCGAAGATTAGAGGTGTTGCAAGAGAGTAACATACACAAAAAAGGAGAAGATCTTAGGATGACAAATGTTTGGTAGGAAAGAAGGAGCAAACCACACCAGAGCACCCGCCAACCACCCACAAGCATACTGCAAAAGAGCGCCCACCAACCACCCGCCCCTATGAAACAAAATGTGACATATCACACCTGCAGGTGGGGCAAACCCTCCTCCCAAGGAATGGTACACACAAATCATCTAAACTTAGATTTAAATGTACACATGTGACATTTAGTTACATGGGTGTGTTGGGTATATATTTTCTTTCCTTCCCTCAAGCTTTTTAATTTTGATGACAGGATAATGTGCTCCTACCCCATTCTCAACGTGACCTACTTGTATTTAGCATGGCAGATATTTTTCTTTGTGTTTGTAGAAGCTTCAATTTTGGTTTTGGTAAGAATTTTACGGCACTCGGAACTGCATAAGGTTGTATAAGCTCCCTGGACACAAGCTGGTTCTTTTCAAGTTAATTAACAGTACAGCTTGGTTTTACTTTATGGTTGAAGTTCAAAATCTATGGTAAAATTTAATAGTAAAAACAGTCATTTACATTTTGAAATAGCAGAACTTTAATCATCCTGTGGGACATGCATAGGTCATACCAAACGTGGGTCTGACACTTGGTTTCTTGACACTTATTTTTTTCAAAATAGTAGACAGATTATTGACAAACAGGAATTGAGAAAAAAATATGTACTAAGGATATAAAAGGACACCACCCCTACACAGGAAAGGTGGTGATCCAAGCAATATTGGCAGTGCATTACCCACTGGTGGGAGAGCAGTCTATATCATATAATCCTGCCCCATCTCAAAATAGAAGACCATAATAGGACACGAAACACACACACACACACATACAGTTGGGCAGGGATAACTCAAACACATCGGGGATTGACGAAGTGTGTGACACATGCATAACGCTGGTCAACTGATTTTATAACAAAATAAATTGAAGCAATATCAGTTGGGGAATGGCAAAATGTAGGAGCTATCCATGATTTTGAGTTTTCCGTGCTCATGTAATCTGTGCCTGAATGTATTTATACAAACATATTGTTGAAATTGTCCAAGACGGCCACTCATTGTCGAGGAGAAAAGTGATTGTATTAAACAGGTGGATGCTTTCAACAGTGTCATTATAATTTAGAAAAATAAAAATGTAAGGGGGAAAAAGGGAAATGGCCGTTTGGTTGTCTTGGACAGGTGGCCAATTGGGCAGGTTAGACTGTATTCAGGAACATGTATTGAATATATGCTTATCCTTTTAAAAAAACACAAAGCCAAAACGACAAAAGCTTATATACGTCCCCCAGAGGAAGAGACAGCAGTGTGGTTACTCACTGTGTGTAGAGCCAGAGAGAATCCTAGTAATCTCCTGAGTGACAAGACCCTCCCACTGGCACAGACATGAGTAGCAGTGGTCATGGTCAGCATGGCTCAGACACGTGTTGAAAAACCTGCCCAAGAGGAAAAAGCTCCATGAACATCAGTGTGTCTTCTCTTTAAGTTTTAGTATAAGTTTTATGACATTTGCAACACTTTAGAGAGTAACATACATAGAAAAGAAGCAGGAAAGTTACTGACGACAGATGTTTGATAAGAAAGATGGAGCAAACCAAAACAGAAAACCCACAAACCACTCACAGTGTGTTCTAATACAGCAAATTGTAGTGATCTACCTGACATGGCATCAGTCACTCCAGTGTCTGGGGTATAATGGTTCAGCATTTTGACACAGCACTCAGAAGGTGTGAGTTTGGCTCCAGTGTGGAGCAGTTTTTTTCATCGAGTATCTCTGTCTGTGGTGATGTTGTTTTCCACTTGGCCTGGGTTGGTTCTGACAGGCAGGGACAAAGCATCAATACCTCCTAAATGATCTAAATGGCGTCTGTGGTGGGGTGGGGGTTAATAAAACACTAACAAAATACATTCATGAAGCCTGCAATTTTACCATGGGAGCACTTTACATCTTGACAGGACATATATTTGAAATCTACTCAGATTAACAGATTAAAACCTTGACCTTCTTCATGCCAGTCAATGTCATAGCATCTGCACAGCAGCAACTGTCATATCTCCAGTAGAACAACGACTCACCACGGTACATATGTCAAAGACACTCTTCATCATTGAAACTTCAAAATGTTTGATTTGAATAAAAGATGTTGTCTGCATACACAGGTGGTCTCCCCCATGCCTAGTTTCATTTTCATCACCTGCACACAGAGTGTGCTAAAATGATATGCCGAAGGTGTTATAATATTTGTAAAAAAGAGAACACAACTCTTGAGGTTATAGAAATATATAAATAAGTAACCCATATATACCTTGTCACCTCCAACAGACTCGGCTGATCAGTATTGGCAAGCAGAGGAATCAGGCTGTTGCTATGGAAGACAAACAAATATGCTGTGGAATTGTTTGCTAACAACATGTTGGCATGGCAACAGCACATATATGCCTGATAACCTTCAAACTTTCAATTTATGTTGTTGACGAGAGTTGAGACATAAGGCAAGTCAGCTCTGTAAAGACCTAATTTCTACAGGAAGCAGACGAAGACAACACTAACATTGCAAAAAACATAAGGAGAAGACCAAAACAGAATGCCCACCAACCACCCCCTAAAACAAACAGTCCAAAGTCCAGCAACCGTGTCTAAAAGAATATGGACACATCAAGCAGACAAACTAACAGTACATTCTGGACAACACACATAAATGTCACAGTACACCTCATTGGCATAAACTTGACAAACAACACAGAATAGAAAAAATAAGGAAAAATTGGAATTATTTTTAGTTTGAGTAAAAGGAAACCCATTCACATGATAACTGTCATTTAGTTTACGGAAAAAGAAAGATGATAGACCGAAAGAATGGTGAAAAAAAAGAAGTAGGCCCTACCAGTGGCATCCTCCAACAACCAGCAAGGAAAGGTGAAGAGTAAAAGAAGCTAGATTTCTGAAACTGATATACTCATAAAATACTCACACTAATTCCTAGGCTTCTGGTTTTAAAAAAATACACCACAGAACTATTACGAAACCATGTTAGCCTTATTAAGTTGGAAAGAAAATGAAACTAAGAACTACCATTTGAACACTTTAGTGTCATCACATTCCGGTTCGTGGATAGATATCATGAGCCTCAGAAAATGGAGCTAACATACTTTTCTTTGTCTCTCTACAGACTGAACTTACTAGAGGGTGGAGTCACTGCCCAGGATTTTCCACATGTTGTCATGAGTGACCACATTGGCCAGCATACCGACACACATCTCCTGAAAGTCATTAGGAGAGGTTAAAGTCACAAGCAGAGGTTGACTCTCTTGCAAGGAAGAAATATTGCTGAAACAGATTTAGTGACTCTTTCAGAACGGAGATCACAAAGCATGGACATTGTTCAAAAGAAATTTTTTAGGTACATTTTATGTTCACAGATGAGATGATATCATTAAAAGAATTGTCACTCTTTAAAACAAGCTCAAAAGGATGAGTGGTGACTGCAGACACTAAAAGAACCCACATGTCATACCTTAAACTTAAAACAAATAAATGAAATTTTGACAACTTAAGTCAGTCATTCAATAAACTGCTCTTGAGGCATTTTAAGCTTCTGATCAGTTAGACAGTTTGTTATCATTCAGAAAGGTATCATTACAAACATGAAATGTCAGTGAATCTCATCTTTGAAGTAAAATTTGCATTGGACACAACACTCACATATATATATATATATGTCAGCCCATCAAAAGTCAAACCAAGACAATGTGTTAGAACGTCCTGAGTTGACAGCAGACTTCAAGAAATTTGATCACCATTGTGTTTTCTTTGGTTTTACAGACAACGAAGACATCATAGGGAAAATGTGAGATATGATGACCCTTACTGGCCACCCCCTTCCCTCCCAACACACACCCACACACAGAGAAAAGCAAGATAAAAATACAGCAGCCAAACCTGCTTTTCAAGCCACTTTTCCATTTTACTTTAGGACACTGTCCAAGACGTCCACCTGTCCAAGATAACCATTTATCTCCTTGATCATGGGTGACCGTCTTGGACAGCTTTGACGGTAAAAGAGTGAGATAAAAGACTCATTCATTGGCTCACTAACCCTTCCTCTTCCCTTCTCCCCCCCCCCACTCCCTTGCCCTCCATATCAGCACCGATGCGCACAAAACCCTTCCTTTCCTCTCTCCTTGAACATAAGGACAAGGACATGACAAACTAACATACCGTGGCTCGAGGACAACGGGAGTTACTGATGACGTGACAGATGCTCTCTATAGCTCCCACAGAGTGCAGATACTCACACACTTCCTGGGCGGAGGGGATGGGGTGGAATAAAAATGGTAGTAAACATGTCATCCAGTCATAGCTTGATGAGTTTAAAAAAAGTTTTCGTAAGAGTTTTACAGCACTTGCAACATAATTAGGCCATATAAGCCCTGATAGAAGTTTGATAGAAAAGAAGGAACAAACCACACCAGAGCAGCTACCATCCGCCCACCAACTAGATGAGGATTAAGTACGAAAACAGCCACATTTTCATAATAACAGATTAGTACTACCAGAAACATTGGAAGATAATAGAAGAAGTAGACCACATGAGAACACCCACGTTTCTCCCACAAAAAGAAAACAAAATCTGAGTGTCAGAGTCTGAATACAAGGTGCAAATTTTCAGAACTGGTGGCCATACCACTCCATGAAGGAACAAGGACACAGGAGTAAAACAATAACAATACTCCCCCCCAAGAAACCAAGTCGGCAATACAGTGCAATGTAAACCTTTATAAAATCATAATAACTATACAGTGCTATTAAGCTGCCATGTTACCAAGCTATCTTGCCATCAGATACATTGTACCAAGGTAAAAGAGTGAGTTGGATGTTTATACTGCTCTTTAAACAAACTGTTGCACAAGTCAAACATCAGCATCCAACTATCTCGTCCATTTTCTTTGCTGTATATATATATCCCCATCAAATTCCTTTGACAGAATGGGTCTCATAGACCATAGCAGAAGTTACAAGTCGTCTTAATCTTTAAATCTTCTATTTCACATAAGAAATGTTCTCTTCTGTGGAAGCATTAGTCATAGTCAGACATTGACGGACAACCATTATTTTTCTTCCTCTTCTTAATATAATTATACCAAGCTATCATTCATAGTACCTCATCAGTTTAAAACAATAAAGATGTATAGAAGATCATGTAGAAGAAGCTGATCACACTAGAGCACCCATAAGAATCAAACATTTTTCAAAGGAAGAACAAAAGTAAACAACGATAAGACATCAACAAATTAATGTTAAACAGAAACATTTAGGTTACAATAAAAGCACAGTGAAAGACCTGAGGTTTATAAAAAAAAACACTTTAAAATTCGTAGCAGCAAGTCACAGCAATCCTGTTTCTGGACTGCTAATTAATAAAGTCAACACATATTTCTTTTTATTTCTAGGTTGACAATAACAAAACTAAATCATTTCTGAATCTATCACAATGGGGCAAGCACATGTCACCTACTTCGTTACTGGTCATGTCCCAGAGCACGCCCACTTCATTTTGAAGATCTTCCTCCATGTCCACCACATCTGCTTTGTCGTCCGCTCCACTGCTTTCCTCCGTTGCCACATTGTCCTTTAAAACAACGTTACTCTGTCCACAATAGAAACAGAAACAGTTGTATACAACGCTTCGCTCATCCATGTATAGCAAGCTATCTCTGCCCCACTTCATCACTCTCTCCGATTTGCTGTCACCTCTCAATAACAATTAAGTTAACATTAACTTGTCTATTCCACACTGGCCAGTCCACTACTCTTCTATTCTTGCATTTAGAAACCCCGTAACCATTCATCCACAAAGCAGTAACTGTTAGACACTACATGTAACCCCCCCCCCTCCCCCTCAACCAAAAAAATTTTTTTAAAACAAAAATAAACCCCCACCTGTGAGATTCGTTTTAATATAATGCAGGCAAAAGCCAAAATTTTCCAGATTGACATTTTAAAAATCTATATATATAATAATGAAGCTTTGGTTTCGGCAACGCTGAAACAAGACTGTATTTCGACACTCTGGTCACCCTTAGATCAAATTTCATTTTGCATCATGAGCTCTTCCAGTTGTACCGGAACAGTACAATCTTATAATCTCATCGTTGCTGTGAACAAATGGTGTTACTGATGAAACATAGTCAACCAGGAGTAGAATTTTAAGTGCATCCGGGGGGGCGGCGATGCTTCCTGCCGAGTGTTTTATCAGGTTGGAGTCACCTGTTTGTCGTCACTCAGACTGGGCTGATTTAACTTTGGTACCCTTCAAACTAAAGTTTTAGATCCTTGTACTTTTGATCATTATCATTTAACCCACCCAAAGTTCGAGTTTCTGCCGTTGTGACTCAAAAATGAAGACAATGTAACTTGTCTGCTTATTATGTTCGACGCTCTCAAGTCCTCAATGCTTAATTATGATTTGTTCGAACAAGTGTGGATGAGAAAAAATCAAGGGCCTCTTGTGGTATGGAGGTACAATGCTCCCCTCTCATTCAAAAGGTCCTGGAATCAAAACCTCATAGTGAAGAAAAAATGTTCTTCCCTAAAATGTCCTCCTGTCCTGTCATCTCCTTTCATCTCCACTTTCTCCCTCCACCCCACGGTCTCCTCTGGGTTCATCTCCCCTTTACTCCTCACTCTTTCTACTTCCTACCCCTGGCTCCTTCTTACGGCTGTCTTTCAGCCACACCCTGATCTTGGGGTAAGTAAGATAGAACACCAAGCCTTCAGAGATATGAGCAAAAAATTTCGGAGGTCCCTTGTGCAAGTTGCACATATCAAAAAGCCATTCGTGGTCCAAAAATTGATAAGAGAAGGCTTGGGCCGCCACCCTGGCACAATTCACAATTAGTTCTTACCAAAACCTAAAATAGTTTTTCTGTATAAAAACACATAAAAGTACCTTTGATGAGGCTGTTTTGATGTTATGAAAACAAATAATTCTGAAAACAGTTAAGAAATCCATTCCAACATCATGCGTGTCATTTAGCACTCTCTCCCATCGCTTATTTTAGATGATGTTAAACTGTACGAAGGGCAGAGAGATAAAGAGCAGACTAAAAAAAAGCCTCAGCATGTTACCTGCATGAGTTTCATGACTATCTCGATGCACCATTTGCCGCTGTAGACAGTGTCCCCAATTCTGTCACCTCGCAACATCTCGAGGTCAACGTCCGGTGGAGGAGCTGGATTACCGAGGGGGTGAGAGTCAGAGTCCTCAAGTTTTTCATCTTCCTCCGAGAGATATTCTCTCACTTCTGATGGCTCTAGAAAATGTAAGAGGAGCACAGAAATGAGACAGACTATTATCATCACAAAGAGAAAGAAAAAGAATACAAAACTAACTTTAATTGTATAAAAGTCTTAAATTTAACCCTTTATAATATATGCCCTGACCTTCTGAGGCTACCATGCCCCTCTGCCTGAGCTTCTGAGCGATATATTAAATTTACATTCATATGATGATCATCAGAATCACATTCCATATCCCACTCAGGGAGGTAGTCCTTGTCACTGCCAACAAAAAATGCAGAAAGATCTTTAAAATTACCAGTAACGTCCTGTGTAGTAAATACTGTTTTCTGGGAGCGTTTTGTCCAAGGCCGTCTAGTTTGGGGACAGGGTCTTGCTCACCACTGTACCGGTGGCATTCAAGCAATTTTTTACGCACCACAAGTGTACCATTGGCTAATGTTCACAAGGTTAACAACTTTACTTTTTATATATTATTATACCTCTTTCCCTTCCTCTCAATTTTCTATTATAGAAGACCTTGATGAGACTACTCACCTTCATTCATGATCCCATCTGCCATACTTGCAGCACAGGAAGCAAAAGTTGTTGAGAAACTTGGACTTGGGCTCTTGGTGGTGTCTTAGGATTGAAAAACTGCAAACAAAATAGACTGATGAACGTCACTGCACAAGGAAAATTAAAATCTGAAAGAATTCCCCTTAGTGATACTTTGATACTGGGCTGTAAATCAAAATGTGGCAGTGGCAGGCAGGGGTCAAATTAATTTCATATTCATAGGCTACCTCTGGCTGCCCAGACAGCTTCCATGCTGGAGCACAGTTCTCTTCGGGAGAAGTGGTCCCGGCCTAACTCCATAATATATATTATGTGCACAATCGGAAACGAAACCGGAAGTTGCCTTTTTTAAAAAAAGGAGGGGGGGGTGCAGGCGGGACTCCCCCCTGCCATAAAAAAGAGAGAGGGGGGGGGGGTTGCAGGGGGACTCCCCTGCTAAATTCACAAAACGCCGTTCACAAAATAATGGTTTGTGGCAGTTTTTAGTGCAAAAATTGTTCTCAGCACATTAAAAAATGTTAGAATAGTGCCGAAAATAGTCTCAAATGGGTTTGGACCTTTTCTATAAATTTACCGGTGGTCTTTTCACCCAGGCAACTAACTCAGTCAGTTTTTTTTTACTCCACTTCCGTTTTTGTGTCCGAATTTGTGTATAAATGTCTATGGAGGTAGGCCACGACCACTTCTCCCAAAGAGAGCCTGGAGCACCACTCGACCACTTTCACAAGCAGTAAATGATTGAAAATTGTGAGATTTCATACCAATACCATCCTGACTAACAAAACTGCACCGCTCAGACTCCGGGCTCACAAGTATATAAGAATGGGGCAACAGCCACTCTGCCCTTCCTCACCAAGCAGCATGGCGTAAAATAAAAGGTTACAGCCAATGGAATCAAACTTGGGCTTGGGAGTAAATTATTTCAAATCAAGGCTGATTGGACAAAGCATTTTCTGTATAAGAAACTAACAGAGTAGCGTACTGGTAGGCTGAAGTCTGAAGACTGAAGACTGAAGAAGAGAAAAGCTCTACAGTACAGTACAGTATGAACTTGGCCGGACTTTTAGAATTTGAATTGCCCTAACTCTACAGTTACAATACCCTGGAACCGTGAATTAATTCTATCCTCATCTCAGCAGCTTCAGTGCTTAAAGACAGTACTTGGACAAGAATATAGGATGATAAAGGAGTGTAAACAAAGCTTCAAAAACCTGTTTCATTCAAACCCATTAGACACGGGAGTCTTGTAGCGCAATTTTGTTTATATCCGGTCCAGAAAAAGAGAAGAGTAGGTTCCCCTGAAAAATACTAACATAGTCTCTATAACATGGAGAGTTCGAATTGTAAGTTTCACAATCTGACCTTTGACAATGCGACTTGAACCTTCTGCTGATGTAAGCAGGCATAGCCTTATATATTTTTTAAGGCAGTTGACTAAAGTAGGTGATTCAAATTTTAGTAGATGTTGATAAAGACAAAAGATCTTTCAGGGCTGCATGGTGGCAAGAAAATAAAAGGGACTACAGTTAAAGCTGGGATGAACTGGTTCAGCAAAATGACGAAACAGGATTGTATTTTTATAGATTTATTTTTCTGCTCACAGTAGTCACAGGAAAGGAAGATCTTCACTAGATCTAGATCTAGATCTAGTAGGAAATTCATTAGCTTTGAATATCCACAAAAGGACACGCCTTCAACGTGTGACAAACTCAGTGTCACACACACACACACACACACACACACACACACACACACACACACACACACACACACACACACTACGAAAGCGCATAATAAACACACCTGTTGCGCACTTTTCGAAGAGGGCGTGTCGGTGGTGGACGTTACCCACAGTTGGTCCAGTTTCTCCAATACCAGTAGGCACTACTTAGGGTGGTATGCTATGAGAGTCATTGTGAGTCAACTGCCCATGGTCCACAAACGTGGTGAGGTGAAAATCGTTCGATGTCGACCAGAGAACAGTTGATTTCCCTGATGGGAGATTATGGGTGTTGACTCATACGTAGAGGTTGCTATACACAACAATTGGCGCAGTTCAAATGAGTAATGAGTATGAGTCTAGGCCTTCTCAGACTGAGAGAGCCTAGGTATGAGTACTATGGGGCTGGTTTATGTCACGCCCAAGCCTGAACGGCGAAAAAAAAGCTCGTAGGTGGAAAATCCCAGAGGATAGATGAAAGAGTGCAGGTCCACTTGACGGTCTACCATGAAATTTCCGTTCTACTTGACGATCTTTCAGGTTCAGTTTGGTAAACGTTTTACAGAGCTCACAACTGCCTTAGGTTATAAACCTATGAGGGTACCGGAAACAAGCTGGCTACTTTCACATTTCAGTTCAATTTACATTTTAAAACTATCACTACATTTTACACTCGACGGCCTGCCTCAATGTTTCTGTTCTACTTGGAAGTCTACAACAGGATCAGTCTGACCATTGATCTGCTTGGCAGTATACTTGTCTACAACCGTATCCTAACCTAACACAATGCAAGTAAGAGTTTTTGTTAGGTTACGGTTGAAGGTCGTAGTAGACTAGTAGACCATCAAGCTGAACAGTTTTCCGACTTATAGTACCGTGTTAGACTGACAGTCATTTAGAATAGAAACATGGCGGTAGACCATCAATCAGAACAAAAACAAGACGGTAGACCGTCATATAGACGTGAAACATGACGGAAGATCGTCAAATAAAGCAGAAACATGAGGTAGACTGTCAAATAGAACAGAAACATGGTGGTAGACCTCAAATGGGATTTTGTTCCCATCCGAGTCTCCTGTTGCTCCTAACGGGCAGATTCGAAACAGCTCACATATATACATGTTTATTGTGTCGGAGTGTTGAAAACATAAGACCCCCCCCCCCCAAAAAAAAAAAAAAAAAAAAAAAAATCCGCTTAAACAAGCGCATAAAAAACAACAACAAGCAAACAGGAAACAAAAGTTGCCTGTGATATCTTATTATTTTTTATCAATGAAGGTGAGTTTACTCTCCTATCAAAATAATTTAGATCTTTTAGGAGGCGGGCTTCCAAACTTGCCTGTCAGGGCAAAACCGAGCTGAGAGGGATAGGCCTGTATCCCAGTTGAAAGACCAAGATACTCGTAAACTTTTTCACCTCAAATGGGAATCGAACTCAGGTCTCATGCGTGCAATACCGAAGCGACTTATCGCTATACCACTGTCGCCGGTGAGTAAGTGTGTGTGTGTGCGCGTGCGTGCGTACATGTGTGTGTGTGTGTGT
>NW_004798236.1:79094-84448 GCF_000002075.1 Aplysia californica | reverse complement strand
AGAGAGAGAGAGAGAGAGAGAGAGAGAACGTTCGTGCGTGCGAGATCGTCTTACACATTAAAATTTTTGTAGGTGCTCGTTTAAGTTAAAACGAGTACAAGTGCACTCATAACAAATCATTAATGTTACTGAATTACTCCTTCGTCGCCCCTCGCGTGAATAATAACCACGTGACCGTGAAACTAATAGATCTAGGCCTTACGATCTCCGGCACGCACGACTTTGTAGGTCGCTAAAGACGCACGCATTACCCACACTGTCTGAGTCGAAGAAGGAACAACAACAGCTTACTTAAAGTCCGTCACGGGTGCCCATTTGTATACCTGAACATATAAGTGTAACAACGCGGTGGAATCAGGCGCTCGTCAATTTTGGGGCATATTCAGTTATTGGTATGCGTAAAACCTGTTCATTTGGCTTGCTTTTGATGGAAAAAATACCGATCTAGTTTTAATAGAAGTCGAGGTATTTGCAATTGAAGGAGGTAAGGGTCATCTGGTGTTGGAGGTAAAGTTAGCAAGAAAATGGCTGTCAAAGTATGGTGACTTCAAAAGCTTGAGCATACTTGGAAACTTTAAATTTACAATTTTCGTGTGCCTTCGATCAACTTTTTCCAGTATATTTTCACACAGAAATAATTATGTTTTCAAATGGATTTAAAAGGTGTTGAGGAAAAAAAATGTAATTAAAAAAACCGTGTCCAACACTGGAAAAATATTGGTTTCTTCAATTTCATTATTTTGATTAGCGCCTGATTTCACCTTGATGCCTTACATATAATAAGCCGCTTTCAACGGATGAATGGTTTGATTACGCACGATATGAACTTGACCCGTTAAGTGCACTGTGCGTCATCGAATCAAGAAAACAAAGGGCGTTTGTCCAAAGTTGCGCTGACAGACTGTCTTATCTAGAGAAACGTGACTTTCGAGAAAGAAAAAAATTGTTTTAATTCGTTTTTGTTTTCTATTCCTCTTGAAATATTAAATTGTCCATAGTGTATCATTTCTGTCCTTTATATGTGAGTACCCGTTATAGGTTAGCAGAAACCGTTCTCAGTGTTGCGCTATATCTCTCAGTTTTACATAATGGTACCTTTTTAAAAAAATGAGATAAGCATACAACAGTTTGTCCTCGTTCCCTCAAACACCACTCTGGTACGTGAGTCCGCCTCAAACAAAATCAGATCAGTTAAAAACATACGGTTCACTTTTTGTCTCATATCATCAGTTTGTTCTGATCGGGTTGGGAATATGAGAACGCATGTTAGAAGATCAACGTGAGTGCACTTTTACCCTTGCAAGATACGGTCCCTTTAGAAATGTGCCCACCACAAAAACAGGTGTATCAATAAACGGTTTAATGAACAGCACGCTTTCCCTCTGTAAAAGGCAAGTGCAGTGAAATCTGTCTGTCGCTTCATTGGGGGAAAGAAATACATGTAATAAATTAGTACAATGTAGCTACCCCTGTTATTCGGCGCAAACTTAGTTAATCTTGAGAGCTATTTCCACCTGAGTCGGATCAACTGTGAACCAGGAAAGGAAACACGGTTAGTGCAGCTAAATCAGATTACATTGTGTCAATGAATTAGCATCAACGGCTGGAAATCTGATTAGGCTGATCGCCGTCTTTTTTTTCTCCAGATCCTACAAAAATTGTAAAATGACGAATAACCGTGCACCTTGCAGAATTTCTCAATCTAGTAGGCACATGGCCTACAGGATTACTTCTTATGGAGATCGACTATGGGCTGCTTTCGTCACTGAATTCTTTGTTGTTTCATGGTCGTCTGACGAGCAGTAGGAATTTTCTAGATTTGAGAGCTGATCGGACGAAAATCAACATTGGCTGCACTTGTTTTGAACGTTTCCGTCTACCAAGAGTTAATATCAATAAGTTATATAATATTTAGTAGCTCTTTCTACTCAGCAAATCTACAAAACAACCCGAATTCAAGGACACCCTGCCAGGGATTCGAACCAGGGCCACCCCCTCCGTAGTCCAGCATTATACAAACTGAGCTAACGGATAGCCCAGAAAGGCAGAGAGGAGTCTCACAAGTACACTGTACATGGTGTTTTTAAAAAGTCTTTGAACTGTTACAACAAAACTTTTAACAAATTAAATCCAACCAACGTCAGGTTAAAACATTCAGAACGAAGTAAATTAACTAGCGTGTAAAAAAAGAGGTTTAATAGTTTGGAACGGACATCGTCAAACAAGCTCAGGGGAGGTCGGGGTTATTTGAGTTACCCACTCCAGGATTGACCCTTTCTCCCTAGACATTCTCGAAAGCGCCGCTGGAAATCTTAAGTAATCCTGTGGCATGTTTTTGGGTCAATTCTTTGGACCTCCTGTTCAACAGTGCGTTTCAACTGTTCGACTGACAAACAGCGGGTTATTTCGAAGGGAGGCTTCAGGTTCCAACTATTCGGACACTGAAATAGAAATCAATAATATTCTCCCCTCCTCTCTCCCTCCACCCTTTCTTTATTCTTTAAAGTGTTTTACGGAGCTCGCAACTGCATAAAGTCATATGAGCGCGCGGGACACACCAAACATTTTCATTAGGTAGGAAATATTGAATTTTGCCCGGGTGTCGACCGAAGCCTACACTTATCGATTATGGACCACCAAGAATCTTTAACCTGTGCAGCTTGCACACGGGACCTCCAAAATTGTTCGCCCTAATCCGAGAAGGCTAGTACCTACCATAATATCAGGGGTGTGGCTGAAAGACAGCAGTAAGAAGGAGCCAAGGAGAAGCAGTAGAAAGGCCGCGGAAAGAGTCAGGAGCCCAGAGGATGGGACAAAGGAGGTGAGGGGGAAGGGGGGAGGGGGCAGAAAGAGGAGACGAAAGCAGACAACGGAACATTGATAGAGAGCAGGAAAGGATGATAAAGGAGAAAATTTTAGAGAAGAAACATTTCCGTCGCAACCCGGATTCGAACCCAGGACCTATTGAATTAGAGGCAAACAGCTTAACCTCTAGGCCACGAGAGCCCCCCTCCCCTCCACCCTCTGATCTCTCTCTCTCTCTCTCTCTCTCTCTCTCTCTCTCTCTCTCTCTCTCTCTCTCTCTCTCTCTCTCTCTCTCTCTCCAAGTACATCCTAGAGATCCAATCAGATTTGGGGCTGAATTTATCACCCACACCTTTCATCACATCATACAACAGACAGACAACTAACAAATAGAGCGAACGAGAGAGAGAGAGAGAGAGAGAGAGAGAGAGGGGGGGGGGAGGAGGAGTACGAAGAGAGAAAGTGAGAGAGAGAGAGAGAGAGACAGAGAGAGAGAGAGAGACAGAGAGAGAGAGAGAGAGAGAGAGAGAGAGAAATGAGGAGGGGGGGGTGAAAAAGAGAGAGAGATGTATAGAGAAAGAGAGAGAGAGAGAGAGAGAGAGAGGGGGGGGGGGAGACCATAAACCTTGGAGTTGAGAAATGCTTCGGTCAGCTAGACAGCAAAATAAACAATCACATCTCTGTGTCCAGTGAACAGATGGTCAGTACAGCAGCTGCTGTTCTACCACACGCGTTGCGCTGAGTCATCAGCCAGCGCTCTTGGTTCAATTCAGCATCCAATCAAAACAACGGCTTTCTGGTTTTAACGGGTTGGTCGAGACCCCCCCCCTTCCCACCGACTTCCCTGTCTGCCCCCAGCCTCCCAACTCAGGAATCCCCCCCCCCCTCCGAAAACAAAGGAAAACAACCATGGTAATTAGAGACGTGGGTCTTGTGATGGTCTGATTTTTATAATAGACCAATAATAGTTATTATTTTGGATTCTGCGACAGCTTTGGACTGGACGGTAAGTCAAACACCCCCCCCCCCCTTTTCCCAATATAAGCACACCTACTCTATTTGTATCCTTAGAAAGTCGGTTTGGGGGTGGATGTGTGTGGGGAGGGGGGTCGGTTGAAGTTGAAACAACGTTGTACCTGCACGATGAAGGGTACTTGTCACTATAATCTAAGCCATCACAACAAAGTAGGCCTGAATAACTATAATTTGAACTTTCGAGGCGAAAAATCTTGGAGGACCTGTGTGTATGTTGCGCACATTAAAGATCCCTTGGTGGTCTAAAATCGATAAGAGTGGGCTTCGGCCACCACCAGGGCAAAATTCAAAATTGCCTGCCAATTGAAAATGTTTAATGTGTCCCGCGCGCTCATATGATCTTATGCAGTTGCGAGCGCCTAATAACACTTACCCCCCCTTTAAAAACAAACAAACAAACAAACAAATAAGCAAACAAACAAACAAACCCCCCCCCCCCCACAAAAACAAACAAAGCACACAAAAAACGAAAAAAGAACATTTAATTTTCAAATCATGCATTCCTCTGCTCTTCCGAGTCACGAGGCAGAAATCCTCTGTTTAGCTCCCTAGTGCAGCCGTCTTTACAGGGTCACCAAGTGTTCCGAAAGTTTGTAGGAAGTCTCATACAACGGCAGGGACATTGTTTGGCACAGTTGTTTTTTGTTTGTTTGTTTTGTTTTGTTTTTTAATATTAAAAAAGACTACTTTTTAAAGCGATATCTCTTTGGTCATCACGTCTCATGCTTCTGCCGAGGAACCAACGAGGTTATACATAATATGTAGTTTGTTTGATGGTCTTTGCGAGGAACCCAGAAGACCAAGGGCGCTCCAAGAGCTCTGTTGGTACCACACTGGGCTAAGCGTGGATGAGACTGGTTCGGTTCCCTTTGATATGTTCTTGATCTTAGGTTTGAGAAATATTTTTTTAGACTTCCTCTTACTTGGCAGGGTCCTATAGGAGAGCTGAATATCAGATTCAGGGGGCACGTCGCATAAATAACCTTGCAGTGTTCAAAGGGGCATGAACCGTACAATCAACCTATGCAATATTGATATTTATACAAATTAATGTCAAGACCAGTATTTAAACATCAACGAAAGTTATGTCCGCCTTCTAAACCACACTTTCAATCTTTGAGTTTAAGATCAACCTATTTGCAGCCATATACTAGTTCTGATATTATAGAATACATATAATTCAGTCTATTCTTGCAGTATAATGTGACGAGCCTCCACGAGGATAAGCTTATGGTGCTTATTATGGCCTGCACGTTTAAAAAGGAACGTATTGTGATAGAAACTGTTTGTTGTGTGTAACCTGAAAGATCCCAACGACTGGAAACAGGCGCGAAAAGGACCACAAACGAAAGCCAATATTTAAGTTACGGGAGGTTACGTTATCAATGAGTCTGTCGGAGTTTTGAAAACGCCCATATTCCGTCATCCCCATCCTCATTTTCCCAGGTATGTTTGGACTTCTTCTTCTTCTTCTTCTTCTTCTTCTTCTCTCTCTCTCTCTCTCTCTCTCTCTC
>NW_004798236.1:75224-76753 GCF_000002075.1 Aplysia californica | reverse complement strand
TAAAAAAATAAATAAATAAATAAAAAGTAAAACAAACTGTACAACTTATTAAAAAAATATATCGCACAAAAACTGCCTTAGAATGCTGTAATTTGGAACTGACATAATTGATTCAAAAGGAATTTGTTTGACATAAAATCCACGAAGAAGAAACTTATTTTGAAAACGGAATTAAAATGGCTTTAAAGAAAAAAAGCACAAAAAACCCACAAAATTCACCAATTTTTAAAAAATCTGGAAAAAGGAAGTCGTGAAATGATTGGTTGACATTTTTCTTTATTTTCTCTTTGACATTTGATTTTTCATTGCTGTAACTTTTAAAAATATTTAATTTTTTTAACGGAGTTTAAAAAACTAACGATTTCATTCTGGAATTTCTAGAAGCAGTGCTCTACATACCCTCATTTGGATTCGACATTTTTAACGTGTCGTTCGAAATGTTCAATGATGCCCAAACACAAGGACCTGCAAACCCCGTGAGTGTTTAAAGCCACTTACACTGTACATGAAGTGGCATCTAGAGACAATAGGAAGTATGGTTTTTAGGAGTTAATGTATCCCGCAGGTGGAAAATGGGCATTGCACTAAACCGAATTTCATCGAGGAAATATTCCCGCTTTTCATGACAACCAAGGAATCATGAACATATTGCCATGCTCAGATCCGTGTCATCTGGGCCTAGCGAAGCTGAAAATGGTATTGTCGTAGGTTAAGATCTACCATTAGAATGCAGACTGTTGAGGTGTAGGAAAGTCCTAGCTGTAGATCGTATACGGAAAGACGTGTCATGGGACTCGACTACGGAAATCTGCACCCTGGCGACGTTTATAAAGGGCTGCGCATGGTGCGTGTTCGACCTGAAGTGGTCATTTTTAAAGGAACTTTTTAGTTCTAATTCGCTATACATCCAAACCGACGGAACTTCTCTACTCATGACACCAAAGGTCTTGAGGGCACCTAAACAGTCTTTCCATGCCCTGCGAAGAACTTACGAAATGTTAGGGATGGTCAGTTTGTGGAGAGGTAATGTTCAAACAAAAAGCTCTCTGCACTTTACTAAACTTAACCATCATCTCAGCAGGCAAACGAAATTTGGGGAAAATAATATCTGTAGACTTCTGTTGGCTTGTTAGACTGCTATAGCTTGCAATATGGCGCGATTGATTCAACTTTTAGTGGTAGGTCTAATGAGAATTGGCGCGTCATGCTACGAAAATTGGGACGTGGTGAAAAATGGTATGTTGTTTTAATGCACCATATACCATTCATGATTTATCAGACAAATTCCTTTTGGCTTCCGAGTATTATGTTCAAACCTGAAACGAAAAACTTAAGTGTGGAATAAGATATTTACAAAACAAGTTGTACAGTTGTTGTTATTTTTTGTTGTTGTTATTGTTTAGTTTCTTTTTTTGTTGTTGATCACCCTGATTTCGATTTTTCTGCTGGAATGTTGACTCCCCCTCAGTCTGGGTTGGCCCCCATAGGAGAGCCTGCTTTATGATCTAAATTGTGTTTATGGGGGCGTT
>NW_004798236.1:70240-72210 GCF_000002075.1 Aplysia californica | reverse complement strand
TCTCTCTCTCTCTCTGCTTGACTTGGGAGGGGGAAAAATCATACCGCCATGCCGCCATCAATACTTTTCCCGCCATTACTATTACTACATGTATTACTGCGCATTCAGACCAAAGATCTGCGTCCTTTCGCGTCATTTCGTCACACGGAGGGACCAATTTAATTCATAATTACATGTATACATGGTGCTGAGTTACACACTACACATGTTTGACACATAATATGCTCTGTACAATGTGTCAAAGGTTCAAGACGATCTGACCTCTGTCTTTTTTTTTTTATACTTGACGCTTAACAAATAAAAAGGCGTGGACACTTTATAACTCTACAGGGTATGAATATTTTTGTCCTATTTTCCCCAAAACTATGAATCATGGGGTGTTAGAACGCTGTCAATTCTAAAAGCTGTGAAAGCTCGATTTGTCAAATAGAATTCAACAAGAAAGAAAACAACTTAGGACCTCTTATCCTGTGTTTCAGGAAAGGAATTGTGTAGCTATATAGAGCTATTTTTAAGTGTCATTTCAGATGTTTTACGCTCCCATCTACACCTTTTAGATATATAAGTAAGGAGGCGGACTGCTTCGATCCTTCTGATGTTGTACGTACTTAGGTAGACATCTCCCCTCCCCCCCTTTCCCTTAGATACAATCCACTTTTCAAAATGTCTGGCGCAGGGTCCCAAAGTGATCCACTTTCTAAACAGTCCTCGTCATCTTCTTCTTCTCGTTCTGGTTTAAATTTTCTGACTCTGTCTCTCTACTGTTGTTGTCATACAAGCTGTTAAATTATTGACAATGATCATTTGAACAAAATTTCTTCATGCTTTTATGGTAAATATTTCACGCCTCCATCAGCACAATTAGTTAAAACTTTGAGCATAAAAACGCCTCATAATTATAGATCTTCAGCTTTGTGCCGTCTTTTTTAAATCAAATAAAACGAATTGTGTTAATTGACAGTGAATAGCACTAATGTCCCTAATGTGTGTTTATGGGGTGTTTTTATTCTTCCTTTATATTTGTGTACAATGCAAAACTTGATCGATGTTGTGTCATAAAATACTCACAATCAAAAAAATAAAAAAATTACTATCCTTGTCGCGACCAGCTATAATATGTCAATAGATAACAGCTTCACTTGACTGCTGGGAAATCTTGATTAGTTCCTCTTCCATGACAACCTCATTTGTTTATGGTGGGGAGCGATTGCTGTAATTAATCAAGTTTTTCATGTGTGCAAGTAAGCATACTGAATCGGATCATAATTTACTCCTTTTAATCATGATTCAAGATTGTAAATGTTCAATACCAGGCATTGGCAACCATGTATAAGTCGCGGGCCAGGAAAAATGATTTGGTTTTAAAAAACACTGGGGATCAAAGGAAAGTTAAATGACAACAAGCCCCATTGTTCCATCATGGCGAAAAACGCCAGCTGGTTGAAAACACTCTCTTGCAAGGCTCCAGTACGTGTGCGTTTTTAAAACTTCTTGAATAATAAATACGCCCTCAAAATTGTTTCTATAGAGTTGATGGTGGTGAAAGGCCCTGAATGTGTAGTCTTTTCCGAAAAGGATAATTCAGCTGGGTTTTTTTTCGATGGATGGGGGGAGGTGGGGAGGGGGGATGGGGATAATGGGAGAAATTTCTTCCATTATCTCTGGAGAGAACATACTTTTAGTTGTCTGTAACCCCGGAGCTCGGTATTTGTAACTGTCACGAAGTGTCGAAGGGAATGAGGACAGGCTCTATGATCTTTTTGCAATACGAGTTATGGTTTCCAAATTGTAGAGTCTACGAAATCCTTGGCCAACTGAAAGTAGTCTGAGTGCTCAATCGTTTCTGAGGATTATAAATGGGAATAGGACTGAGTGGGGTACGGGGTGTCATGAGTTCCAATGTCGGTTCCAGACTCGGCATTCGAAAGAGAGAGAGAGAAAGAGAGAGAGAGAGAGAGAGAGAGAGAGAG
>NW_004798236.1:68917-70140 GCF_000002075.1 Aplysia californica | reverse complement strand
AGAGAGAGAGAGAGAGAGAGAGAGAGAGAGAGAGATGAAGCAAGTCTTAGAGTAAAAGTGCAACCCTTTCAAGCCCACAGCGAAAGGGAAATTGAGCTTTTCTCGCAGAGACGACATTTGAGTTTACAAAACTTTGCCCTCCAACGAAGACTCTCAAACTGCTTTTCCACTCAAAACTTACATTATAATGCCCATTGTGGGCACAGGGGCACAGTGGTGGTAGTTCATCAGCCAATGACTTAGTAGAGAATCTCTGGTATTAATTAAGGAAATAAGCGAGGCTTACCTTGGAAGGTGAAGTTTGTTTCTGATTTTACCGACTATGTCGTCAGGAACGGAGTGGTAAGATGAGAACCGCCACGCTTCCCGCCACTGGTCACACTTTAGATCGCTCATAGGCACAGGAACATTTCAGATACACTTTAGGGAGGGTTTTCAATGTATTCATGTGATACATGTATAAATAATAATATATTGAGGGAGGGCATCTTACCACTCCGTTCCTGACGACGTAGTCGGTATAGGAATGTGAAGGGACGTGCAGTGGGAGGAGATTTTGTCCAACCACGGAAACTGGCTCGGGCAAGGCAATGAAAGTGTTAAAGCCTTGCACTACCAACTTATGCAGCATACAAATTTAAAGCTTAATAAATTCTGTACCTTCTGAAGTGACTCTGATACAGTAAAAATATATCATGTACGTTGAAATTACGATTCGCCCGGAATGCGGACACTCAACGCACACGAGTCCTACTTCGCTGAAGCTGTGAAGGAGTTAATGAAAGCTTTAAAAAGCCACTCAACAAAACGAAACACGAGGGCAGTACGTACATGTCGTGTGTTTCTGTTACGCGCTGACTGTGTGTTCGGTATCTTGTGTCTAACCTGCACTTAATCATCTAACGCAAGGATTGTGTCATGCATGCAGATAATAATATGTTACATTAAATATATATCTGTTTGTGTATGTGTGTGCGCGAGCGCCCGTGCGTATGTGCGTGCGTGTGTTTGTATGGGTGTATGTTGTATGTGTGTGTCTGCGTACTGCGTATGGGTTTGCATCAAGGAGATTAAAAGTAGTTCTAAACTCCTTGGTTTGCATTTTGCATCTAGGCTTTCTCTGAGAAAGCCGAGGTTTGCATGTATGTGTGAGTGTATATATGTGCGCGCGCGCGTGTGTGTGTATGTGTATGTGTGTATGTGTGTGTGTGCACGTGTGTGTG
>NW_004798236.1:60072-62101 GCF_000002075.1 Aplysia californica | reverse complement strand
CCCCCCCCCTTCTCTCTCCCTCTCTCCCGCCCTCTCTCGCTGTCGGGATAGCTACAGCAGTACAATAACACTGCTGTGTGTTGTAAAATGAACTTATAGCGGACACATGGGTCTGAATTACATAAAATACACATGTGCCATCGTCCTTCACTATCACTTTACAGTGTGGGGCGTCTCTGTTGCGCTTCACATGTATAATGCTGCTATACTAAGTTCCTACGCATGCATTTCATTACCATACATAGAATGTCACAAACCTGCCAAACCATATAAACCCACTACATAGGTAACATAAGTTAAGGTCATTCGTAGTATACAGTGGCATGTAAACCAACATATTATAATGAAAGCTGCAGTAAGTATATTGACAAAATTAAGCAATGTAGATCTAGACATTCTCGTTGTAAGTTTTAACATTTTCACATAGAGTACTTTTATGATAAAATTAAGAAAACTTTTTAAATACGTGTGATCCGCGCTCATCTGTATAATAATATGACCTTGTGAAGACGTGAGCGCGGAAAACTTTCACCGAACTTAAAACAGAAAAATAATCGTTTGAAATAATTTTATTATTGAACCGCAAGTGGGTTTGGACGCTTGTACCAGGGCTTGTGTCTTTAAATTAAAGTTTCTGGCCGGTCACCTTACCTAAAAGACGCAAGTGAGTAAGAGTTTTACGACACTTGCAACACAATATATGTATTATGGTCATATAAGTGCCGAAAATTATACGTGTTACAAGTGAGTAACAAACGAAAAAAAAGAAGAAAAAAAAGAGATAAAGACGATGGATGTTTGATAGGAAAGAAGGAGCAAACCACACCAGGGCACCCGCCAACCCACCACGCAAGTTCGAAACCAGTGTTTAGAAGATTAATTTCCATTTTAGTTTAGGGCTCTACTTCATCTGTGTGTCGGGCTAAGAGATGAGAGGCTGGGTCAAATTTAGCCCGCCTCTTTTGCATTGCAAATTAATGATCTTATCTGTGTTAATAGAAACGTTGTCCTAGAAAAAAATGAAAATAAAACTGTTGCTCACACTACATCGTGCGCTATCCATCAGGTCAAAATCAATATGTGAGGCAGCGTGGTGGAATCAGGCTCTCGTCAATTTTTGGGCATATTGGGTTATTGGTATTATCTTAAAGCTTGTTCATTTGTCTTGCTTTCAATGAAAAAAATTACCCATCCATCTTCAATAGAAGTGGAGATATTTTGAATTGAAGGAGGTGGGAGTAACCTGATTTAAGAGGTAAAATTAGCGAGAAAATGGCCTCCAAAGCTTGGTAAATCCCAAAGCTGGAGAGTCCATGGAAACTAAATTTATATTTTTGTGCCTTTAATCAACGTTTCCGGTTAAATCCTCAAAGGAATGGGTTTGTAAATGGACAGAAAAGGTGTTGAGCTAAAAAACAAAAATTTGATAAAATTGCAAAGCAGGCAGAAAAAATGTTTTCTACGATTTCATTATTTTGACGAGAGCCTGATTCCACCACGCTGCCTCACATATAATCTTTTTTAAAGTCCGTATCGATACAATATTTTAGATCATTTAGGAGGCCGGATACCGACCTTACCTGTTCGGGCTAACCCAGGCTGAAAGTGAGAGATACAAAATCCCAGCAGAAAGACTGCGATACTCGAAACTTATTTAATGCCCACCCGGGATTTGAACTTGGGTCTCCTGCGAGCGACAACGGGGCGCTTAAAAACTAGATTACACCGCAGACGCCAGTGAAGTGAATATAAGTCAGGTTATGGGCCTATACATGTATCTAACTAGTTCATAGAGTGTGAATTGGTTTATCCTCTCTGATTGGTTAGTCAATGGATCTCGGGCGATGGTTACTTGATCTTGCACTTGCAATTGCGTAGAGTTATAGTTGTAAACTTATTGATAGTGGAGACACAGGGGTGGTCACGAGGTAATTCGGTCACTACAATTACCCATTATACATTGTACTTGCGTCAAGGGCACAAGTCTCAGCCAATCTTGAAGCAGGGATAGATAGATAGATAGATAGAG
>NW_004798236.1:44379-57968 GCF_000002075.1 Aplysia californica | reverse complement strand
CAGAGAGAGAGAGAGAGAGAGAGAGAGAGAGAGAGAGAGAGAGAGAGAGAGAGAGAGAGAGAGAAAGGGAGAGAGAGAAAGAAACAAAAAAAGAGATTGAACAAAATTAAATTTTAATATAGATCTAGATCTAGATCTATATACATGTAAAAATGTTTGACAAATTCCTTTCAGAGAAAATGAATTGGAAAATTGTCCCACTTACAACATTAAATTTGAGCCTGACAGAAAGCTAGATATCTATACTCCAAAGGAGTTATGGCTACATGATAGTGCTTTAGGCCTAGTCCATAGATCTAGTAGGCCACTAAATAATAGTCCTTATATTATAACCCCTTTGATATCTCACACAATCTTTTACAATGCCATCCCTGTCACAGCTGTGTAAGAATTAAATTCGTTGTTTCATTCCTCCCGGCCGAAAAGGGGCTGAGGAGCTGAGGGCATATGACCCAACTTTGTTTGCTTTGTAACATTGCAGTAGTATCCCTGAAAGGCAAAGTAAGTGTTGAAAATAACAATCTAATATAGGCCTAATGCTCAATGATGCACTTCGCTTGTTTTTAGTTTACTGATCAGAGTAGGCTAGTAAAGAGGGGATTATAACGTCAAAATGAAATAACCATTAAATCTATAGAATCCCTAAAGGAGCCTCATATCGTTCGACAGTTATACTGACCAATGAAATACTTCCAAAGCATCAACATTCGACCCACGTGATTATGCTGCCTGCCCAAGAATCCTCGGTGCATTCATTCGTTCGTCAGTTCAATAAAGTCAGAGGCTACGTGTGGGGTCGAGGCGTGTTGTTGTGGAATCTTCCAGTTCCTCGTCAGATCCGCCGTTTTTATTTCATCACCGTGACATTTGTGTAGATAGTGAACAACTGCAGTTGACTAGGCCTAATATATAGAGCTAAAGAGATATATCTAAGCAATTTGTTTGGTGCTGAGCGAGAACTTACTGTTGTTTGACCACTGCTCGTCTCAGTGTGAGTGGTCATGGCGTCAGAGGATGGGGACTCGGACAACATCGATCAGCCCACGAACAACATTATTCCCAGCTTCTCGTTTTCTGGTTGTGGATTTTTGGGTGTCTATCATGTCGGAGTAGCCGCATGCCTGAAGGACCACACGGATGTTGTGAACAGGAAACAAATCAAATTCGCTGGAGCAAGTGCAGGTGCTCTCGTAGCCACCACTCTACTGTGTGATATAGATTTAGGTAGGTGTATGAGTATGTATGAATGTGGAAAATGACTATCTAGATCTAGATCTAGATCTAGATCTAGATTCTAGATATCTAGATCTAGATTTAGCGATTTAGATCAAGATTAGATTCTAATATCTAAATTCTAGATCTTGATCTAGATCTAGATCTTGATCTACTTGTCTTTTTCGGCTTCACATTCATTCACGTCCCCTTCTTTCCCATCACTTCCACACAGGGAAAGAACGACATAAATGTGTTTCCCCTAAATCTAAATCTAGATTAAACAGTGTTTTGTACGGGATACTTGTGGTATAACAAGACACAAATACTTTTCCTTCGGTGTTTGTTAAATATTTTGTTATTTCAAAGTTGAAAATGTTGTTCAATAAGTGCGATATAGGAGGCCTAGGGCTTAAGCGTGTCTCGTTTTTTTTTCTGTCTCAGTGGCCGGGGTTACGATGCTTGTCCTTCATTGGTTAGAATGCGGTCAGGCGCTAGAATATTTTCGGTATCCCCGAAGGAGCCCGCATTAGAATCATAAATCTTGATCTATTTCTGCCGCTTGGCCTTCGGGTCTCTTCGCATGTGCGTCTCGGGGTGGGGGAACCCTTTAATTAAAAAAGGAACGCAAACTGCACAGTAGCTTTTTGCTCAACCCTTTTTTGTTTTGGTTATTAGATTAGATCTAGATCTAGATCTAGATATCTAGATTCTAGATGGCTACTTGAACGTTTCTGTTGTTTTTTTTTAAACCTGTTGTAAGACGTTGCGCTGCGTTTGTTGAAAATTTTCGCTTTTTTGTCAGTCTACACCAAAACCAGCACCTTTCCAACCTGACCGACTAAACAGCTGATTGAATTTACGTCAAGCTCAAGGACACGAGTCAGAAAAGTACACCCAAGTTTTAGACAGGGTAGCGTTGGCTGAACATGTCTCTCTCTCTCTCTCCCCCCCCCTCTCTCTCTCTGTCTCTCTGTCTGTCTCTCTCCCCCCCTCTCTCTCTCTCTCTCTCTCTCTCTCTCTCTCTCTCTCTCACACTCACACAGACAGACAGACATGCACACACCCTCACACACACCTGCAGGACTATTCACATGCACAGGCACGTGCTTTTTTCACTGTGTTAAGAAATATCAATGTCAATAGCATTCATAGAGAACCTTTTAAAAAAGTAATTTCCCTGGACAGTTTGCTAAAGGCAAAGGGGTACAATCTGCAGGAGAGCATGCCCCACTTGAAACCCAGCTGTTTTTTAGAGCCTCCCTCCCTCCCTCCATGTGATTTCTATTGTTGTAATATAGACTAGTGCCAGTCAAAACATCTGTTCATAATTCCATAAAACCAATGATTTGCAGTGGATGTAATATTAAGTCAAGATTTATGTAAAGCAGATATGAATTTTTAAATTTTAAAAAAGAATATTGGGACATGACTGGAATCTAGATCTAGATCTAGATCTAGATTAGATCTAGATTCTAGCACTAGATATGACATGAATCCATAAATAAGTAAAATAATTCAGAAGAGTTTTCCCCTTTCAAATCTGGGAGGATGAAAAACGTGAAGATTCCAGTCTCTGTGTGGAGTCTGCTTCTTATCCCTCCAGGCCCTCAATTTAAATTCTCCCTATCTCAGCAGTTGTCTTGATTGTGAAGTTGATCTCCACCATTAAATTAAGAAGGTCAGGAAAGCTGACATCAATGTCAATGTCAGGTTATCTTAGTAGGAGTGCAAGGATCTCCTTGCAATCCGGATGTGCCACTAGTTTCTCCCAGTTACCTATTTTTCGAATCAGCCTTTTCGAATAGATTTGTGGGATTAAAGATCTCATGATGATTTAAAGAAGAGCACAGCTACACATGTCAACTTTTGGGTTATCTTTGTGTGGCAGATAGACACAAAGTTCATTTATCACACATGTACAGAGTTGCTGGGTGCATGATTGTTTTTTTCCTGTGGCCTTGACTCAAGAGAAATTTTTTACGAGATATGCATGCCACAAGTAAAAAAAATGTTTTTTTCTTACTATAAGGGAGAAAAAAATCAAAATTGTTCCAGATTTTAGTGGGGGCTGGGGATGGTCAATGAGAAACCTCTTGGCAGATTCTTTTACCTACATTAAAACATTTTTTACTTCAGTGACTGCAGCATTGCTTTTATGTGAGGTGGTGAAATCAGGTGCTTATTCGCAGTAATGAAATTGAAGAAATGCATTTTCCCACCAGTTTGGCAATTTTTATTGAATTTGTTTGTTGGTTCAACACCTTTGGCCACATAAAAACGCATTTCCTTGTGAATTTTACTGAAAAACATTGATTATAGGCACAAAAAAGGTAAAATTTCAGTTTTCAAGCTCTCTAAGCTATTGAAGTTTTACCAAACTTTGGCAGCCATTTTCTTACTAATTTTACCTCTGAAACCAGGTGACCCCTCCACCTCCTTGAAAGGCTTCTTCTATTTAAGATAGAGGCCTAGATGGATACTTTATAACCAAAAGCATGGCAAATGAATAAGCTTTTAGGTGATTCTAATAACTCCCCACGCCCAAAAATTGACGAGCGCCTGACTCTACCATGTCGTGACACTGCTTATTTGGAATGGTGTACACTTAGCTTTGTTCTGGTTTTTTTTGTTGTTGTGTTCTTTGGAAGGGGCAAGAGAATAAATGTTTCCTATACTAGACTTTGTTGTAGTAATTTTGTTTGGACTGTTTACTTAATTAAAAATGGTATGAGATTTTTCATGGAGATCTTGTCAGGTATTAAATTTTTGAACTCTTCTTCACAGGTCAAATGACAAAATTGCTTCTGGAGGTTGCAAAAACTGTAAGGAATCGTGAAAACGTTGATCTTGACTCTCTGTTACGGAACCTCCTGAACCATTACTTGCCTGACGATGCCCACATTCGCCTGAGGAACCGATTGTATATTTCCGTGACCCTCCTCACAGGGCTGGAGAGCGGCCTTATCACAAACTTCCACTCTAAGGAACATCTCATTCAGGTGAGGCAGAGTGTGCAGGTGCTCCTGGTTTGGTTTCAGCAAAAAGCTTGATGTTTGCTGGGGAGGGGGAGTGTAGAATGTGATCAGTCCTATTTTTTTTAAAGATTAAAAGCTTGAAACTTGAAACAACTTTCAAGCAGTGGGTACTTTTAGAGGTTTACTCTTTGTTTCAGCGTGTACATCGTGATTTAATTGCTCCGGACCTTTATTCGTGCCGACTTGCTGTAAACTATTGTTATCATTTTGCCATAAAACTCTAACTCAAAACTAAAACTTTAAACTAAGTTTCAAGAGTTATCAAATTACTGTTTTGTCTGTAAAGACTATTGTGTCAGCAGTGGTGGTGGGTAGTGAAGAAGGTCTCACAGGCTTGAGGCCCGCCCCCCCCCCCCCCCCCCCCTTAACTCTATCCCAAAGTAAATGAAAGTTTCTTAACGAAATAAGCAGTTGAAACCGTTATGATCGCTCCCAATGAAGTTACAGTGATTAATTTGGCGGCTTGCTCGTTTATCCGATCACTGTTGTCACCGCTTACAACTATAGTAACCTTACAGCCAATCAAATGTCAGGATGAGCCCATTCCTACGCACCTTCTGGAATGAAACTTTTCTTGTAAAAAGGTAGAAGACTGGAAAAGATAACACTGTACCGAGGGCTCAGGCTTTCCTAGCCCTGACAATGGGGTGAAAGTTTAGAACACTTTCTCCCACTCCCAGTGACACAAATACCTTTGCTCTCATTGGACCTTTGTTAGGCGCTTTCTATTTTCCAAGACACACAGCCTAATCCAGCTCATAGACGAAATATCTGTATGTGCATGTTTGTGTTTGTGCCGCTGAGATTTGACAATCACGTCGAATCACTTTGAAGGCAAATTTTTCACCCAGAAGAATATTTACTTAAAACAAATAGATTGAAGACAAAGGTGACTATTCTCGTTTGAACAGTTCTGAATATGCCGTGGCTCACCATGAGTATAGAATGTTTAAGTCTTATTGCTTGCTATTTGGTGGTAAAGAAGTGGAAGAAACTTAAGCCCCACCCTAATGTTGGTCCTCCCACCGCCACTGTGTGTCAGAAGATACTGTTTTGTCTCTCAGTTGCTGTGTTTGATGGGGACTTTTTTTTTGTCACTGAATAGTTTGGAAGATAGTTTGGTGCGGCTTGTCTGGTTCGGCTTGCTCATCTTCTGTCTAAAGTTTTTTTAAATTTTCGGATATCTTATCTAGTCTAAGTGCTTTCTTTCAAACTCCTCTGGCTCACAGATGTTGTGTGGTTGGTGTACAGGTTTTGTGATGAGTAAATTACTGCCTTACTCTCGACTGTTCAGGGCTGTTCAGTGGAATATTTTGATTTTGAGAGAAGGGACCAAGCTTCTGTATTTTGACACTTTTTCAACATAGTAGAGATAGATCTTGAGATAATACCTGATATCATATCACAAGGCACATTGGCTAAAAGTGCAAATATCCAAGAAGTGCTACATTGTGAAGAAAACCTTGTCAGATACTGTGTGGGGATAAGTCAGTTTGTTGTTTTCTATCGCTTTTTTGTGCTCCTCTTGAAAAGTTATAATTTTCTGGACTTCTGATGGTAGTTCTGTGCCATACCTTAGATTGGGACAGATTGAGGTAAAGGGGTTAATTGGGATAATCAATACCTGTGGACACAGAGGCTGATAAGAGAGGTTGACATTGTCAGTAAATTAGATGTACCTGTGTAATTTGTGTTCCAGATTGGTCAGCGGTGTCAGCGATACTGAAGTTATAGACGTAAACAGGCCTTTGAACGAGCAGGACTTTGCTTTGTTACGAAGCCTTTAAATTAGGAGGTGGAGAATTTGATCAGCAAGGTCTGAAGGACTAGCGATTGTGTACTGCACTCACTTGTTGTGTATGTTGGTCTCATGTGTAGTTGGCGTGTTACCCTCATTGTCTCACTGGCAGAGGTACAAACAGTTAGATCTACACGCATGCCGTCAAACACAATACAAAACAAAATTGTGCTCTGACTACATATCAAATTTGATGAACTTAGTCATTAGCAGGAAGAAGTACATAGGTCGTAAAGAAAAAAAAAAAAGAAGGGAAAACACGCCCAAAGCAAAACTACTAAACAAAACTCCCCTGAACAATACAATAATCCAGAAAAAAGGAAACAAACCTAAAACAACAACAAAAAAATTAACAAAGCTGACAAAACAAAGATATATATATATCATATATGATGTTCTATCTTTCAATACACATATATTCTTGTCATTCAAAATATAAAGGAGTGGAAATGGATGGTTGCCTGTGAACATTGATGAGGCATAAAAATAGCACTTTTTTTCACACCATTTGGGGTTAAGGCAGGGGTTAAGTGTGATGTACTCGCTAATGACCACCCTGTTGGTCGTTAGAGGACTCACAAGTAGGTCTTACTTCCTTTCTTTCGCTGTGATATTTTTGTCTGCCTTTTTTTTTTTTTAGCCCAGTCTTCATTTTTACGCTGTGAACCTTGGTTGTTTTTTTTTTAATCAAGGGAAATGAACAAATGTTTTTCCATCTTTTATTTTACATGTAACAGACTACCCTGGCGGGTCAAGAGAAAATGTGTTAAGTCATGTTATGTGAGCCTTTCTTTTCAATATATTATTATGGAGGTGGCCCTGTCTGCCTGGGAGATAAACGCACAGGCAGAGAGGAAAAATTTAAGAGGGGGCGTTGACCGCTAGAACGATGACTCATGGTCCGAAGTAATCAGGGATCTCGGGCGGAGGTCACTTACTGGTAAATCATTACCTCCAGATGGGAGGGAGGGGTGATGCTCTCAGGTATATGAGGGTGTATATCGGATACTAGAGGAGGGTATTATGAGGTTTGTCTAAAACAATGTGGTATATGGGTGTCAGTGCAGGTGTTTGAAGGATGCCATCAGTACAGTATGTAAAAAGTAAAGTTGTTCCCGCATCCGATCTGGACATTGGGGATGGATTGCCTTGTTAGTGAGACAACTTCCTGGGCCTTCGGTAAATTGTAGTAGGGTGGCCAGTTCCTTTCCACGCCGCCGCCGCCGCCTTTACTCCCCCAACTCGGAAGTCAAGTATCATTTACTGCTGGGTGGGCAGGAGGGGGCGAAAAAAAATCTGTGTCTGAACCGAGTCTCAAACCTGGACTTGTCAGTCTCTGTCTTGCTTTTTTTCTCCCAATGTTAGGCAACCGTTTTTGTGTCGAAGTGCTTCGTTTTACTGAATCAAATGAAAGGGGGCGCCTATGGAATGTGTGATGTTGTTTCAGACATGTGAAAGGTACCACATACCTTTGTGTATCGTCTTTAGCACCCTACTAAATGTGGAATGTTTACTGCAAAGGGGGAGCGCTTGGCACAGAAGTTGTGAAAGTGAAAGGAAAAGACCAAAGACAAGTTGTGGGTGACATTGTCGAAGGCGTCTGGGCGTTGGAGAGCTGCATGTAATGCCGTTCATTATGATTGTCGGGCAGGTGTGCCACAGCGTTGTATAGAGTGTGTGTGTGTGTGAATATATGAAACGAGAAGAGTTTCTCCAATGCTTGTTTTGTGACGGTGGACCAGCAGGAACGTGTGCTATAAATGAATAATGATTATTGGTAGATGGTTTTTTTTACATGACTAAGTTTCAAAAGTTGGTTGTTTAAATAGTTCATATTTTCATCTCATTATTAAAGGAGGGAATACAACAATGATGCGCATATTTCTATCGTCAAGTACTTTGAATGACGTTATAGCCCTAGAAAGTATTTTTTGTTCCAATGGCTAAATTTAGTGAAATGACAAAATGTGCGTGTGGAAAACACAAAAAGATGTAAATGGTCAAAACGTGACCCCTTGTAGATTGTAACTTTAATGTTGTTTCTGTGGTAGAAGTTTGAATATTACAGAAAGCACGCACTTTGGCCATAAACTGTCGGGGGGAGAAAGCCTGAGACTGGATGGATATGACGTTTTTTTGTCGTTGTCCCATTCTATTTTTAGCTTAACTTAATAATATATCGTATGCTGTACAAACAGTCTTAGTTATATTTTGTTTTTTCTGGTGCTATATTTAGTTGTATATTTAGGTTTTTGTTGGTGTCTTCGTTTTATTTAAAAAAAAATTTTTTTTTGGGGGGGGGGGAGAGTGGATGTATGGTAAGGGATTATTTTAGAATTTTACTAATGAGAAAAGAAGGGGAGCACTTGATACAGTGGTTCTGAGAGAAAAGGGAAGGGAAAAGACCAAAGACTGTACTTATAGACATATTGGTACACCTTTTGTGGAATTTATAGGGACATGTTACGTTTGGAGGGGTTTGTGAGTGGTATAAAATGAATAGTAGGCTCCTCACTGTTGCACGCAAAAGATTTTAGTGGGATTGGATATCACTGAGGAGAAGTTTATTTTGTTAACAATGTCTGTCATTCTGCTCGGATGTTGTATCCCACTGAGCTAGTTTGACCCTGACAGGCAGAGCCCACCTCCTTAATTAGCTAAATTGTGTTTATGTGGACGTAAAACATTTTACAATCACATTTGTTGCTAGTCGTACACAGTGGAAGAGGACATTCTTGTCCCCCCAAAAAGGGTCATTGAAAGAAAACGCAAACAGATGTCAACAACTAGTGATATGTGGGCAACATCTAATAATAAAACAATAGAAAGACAGTCTACAGTTTATTGGTTTAACTGTGAGCAAAATTTACATGGTTTCATAACCCGTGTCCCAGTTTTTATCTGTGTCTATCAGCTGGCTTCACAGGCACAAAATGACAGGAGAGGAGAAAAATTTGACGGATACTACAAGACCCTGGCCCAGTAGACAATCAAATATGTTCTGTGAAGTGGGTTGGGTCTCTTCCTAGCACTTTCATTTTACTCTAAAAATGCCTTTCACTTTGGTTTGATAAAACAAAACAAAAGAAGCGATTTTGCCATTAGGCTGGCTGACATTTAGGTTATCGCGACATCTCGCTCAAGTCCATGTTCCAGGCCCTGTTGACTTTATTTGATAATGTCTTGATTGCTCCGACCTGACCAGCTGTTCATCACATGGGATGCTAACATCAGTTATGCGACTGAAAGGTGACTGCAATTCCCTGAATGTAGACGTTAAATGAATTATAATAATGCTAACTTATTTTGAGTCGTATTATGAGTATAAAGGGAATTTTGAAAGTGGTAATATAAAAGTAAGTATGGTAAATATTAATATTACTGGTGATGAAGATTTACATTCTGATAATAATGATCAAATGAACTAATATTATGACAGCTCTATAGCCCACAGCACGTTTATAATGTTATTTTAGTTGCTTGAGCTATATTTACACTTGATGTCAGTGTGGTCCTATGTGCGTAATATGTCCTGGGAGCTCTGTCTACAGTTCATATGTAGTCTTTCTCCTGTTGCCTGTAATTAGCTGATAAAGATTTGATTGAAAGATAGAGAGAGTCGGCCTGTGTTGTAAGGAGAATGATAAGCGGGGAAAACAAATGATAAAAGGTTTTTAACTTTCACTTTCAAGCAGATGGATTATCATAAATGATGTACAGATAAAGTTTCCTCTTTCCCTTTCTTCTTTAACCGCAGTTCTCAAATTTGGACAGAGCTGAAGGAGTGGAGAAATTATATTTGCTAATTTATATGGTTTTGAAAGACTGTGAAGTCTTGTCAACTTAATTTCCTGTTTCAGTTGCAGTTAGTTGTTTACTGTATGAGTAGGAATATTTTCATTAGAACAACTATTCTTGTTATGTGTATATATATATGTGATTTTGATTCTTGGTTTGGGAAGATAACCAAGTATCATGGGTTAGCTCTGACAGATAAATGGGATGGAAGCTGACTGCCCTGTTCGTTTCCATTTACAATTTATGTTCTCATTTTGTTTTCCTTTATTGTTTCTGTACTATTCTGTGTGATGCATTGTCTTTACACATTCTTTCCTTTTTCCTAACTTAAACCAACAACAGGGCCTAGGGAGGGGGTTACATTTTGTCTTATTCAACAAGTGCCACATCTGAAACAGACATCTGTCTATGGTTTGCCAATAATTTCTCTGCTCAGATGCTCTAAAGAACCTATTATCATGATCTTGGTCTTTTCCTTCACCCGTCTGATTTTGTTCTCCAAGTAAGTTATTTTTGGTCTACCCCTGCCTCATTTTTCTGCTATTTTTCCAGTGAGAGCAGCTTTCATGTATTAATTATTAAAGTTTCTGTAGAACTGCAGTTGTCTCTTAATAACCAAAGTTATTTTTCATCACTGTAAAGCATTCAACTGGGAAGAAAATGAAAAACACTGACCACAATGAAGAATTATTTCGCCTTATATATGACATGATCATGCTAACGAAAAACAAAACAAAACAAAATCCCTAGGAGACTTGTTAGTGTAGAGATAAAGGGCTTGCCTCTGAAACCAGAAGTTCCTGGTTTCCCAAGACCAGGCTGGTGGACAAGGAATTTTTTCATAGGTTTGTCAGAGCCTTTATTGATTTATTGAGAACTCTCAGGTGAATGGCTGCAGGGTCAGAATTGCATAGTCATGGTCATTTAGAGAACTTTCTGGTCAACTTAAGTAATAATGAGCACTTTAAATATTGACACATGGTTGCCCGAAAGATGGCTGACATCACATTGCAGTTGCTAAAATAGGAGGATATAAGACTTTAAGATGTGGTGAACAGACTGCATTGTAGGTTGAAAAGTATGGTCTGTTGACTACCCATGGGTTCTGGCAGGGGAATGAAACAAAACAAAACAAAAAAGAAGGTAAAAATCCCCATTAAAGTCCCTAAATACTGTTGTTATTATTATATATGATAATATGTTTATAAATATTGTGTCCCTTACAATGTGATGTCCCACGCCTTTCAGGTGACCATGTGCATAAGTTGATAAAAAAAAAGTTACATTTTGGGTAGCTATGACGTTAGAGTTCTGCCCTTGCAGCAAGCCCCTCGAAAGACTTTTCATTTGATTGATACAGGCTCTAACAAACTTATGAAAAAAACTTTGCAATTGCTTACCATGATTTCTTAGTTTGAATATTCTAATTGGCTGTGTGAGAGGAGTCTTGACATCTGTTGGCAACCTGCCCTGTGCTGACCGCATACTTTTTGGGGTCATACTGAATCTGGACAATCATGCTGTTGTCAGATTACTGTTACAGAGGACTGTCATCGCTTGGGCAAGGTTCTTGACCAGCAGGTTATGTGGTCACTGCATGGTCATTCTGACTGATTAGTGCGGAAAGGTCATGTTCAAGGGCTGAACAAATATTTACCAGATAACGCACCACCAACCAGAAAAGTATTATGTCCAGTTCGGCTGACCTAGTGAGAGCCATGGCTTTGCGATACCACTTCAGCCTTTTAGCTTTCTCACAATGACAAGTCACACTTTGAAAGCAAAATTGCTTTTTGCTTACATACAGTTTGGGGGATGGGGTTGCGTTTTTTTCTTTCCGTCATGGTATCATGATGTTATTAATTTTGCTACATTCTTTGCAGCAAGGTTGGGGGTGGTGGATTGCTGGGTTAGCATGGTCTGTTTCTTCTATATTATTTTTTTAGTTGTCTGTGTTGGCCTGGTGGATTTGTGGTAAAATGTAGCCTTTATTTTGCTAACTTGGCATGTGAATTATGCTTTTACCGGTACTCAATAACAAAGCTCCATCATTTTCTTTAAGAAAGTGGTTATGATTTTGTTGTTTCTCAACTGGGATGACCCATGTCATCATATTTTCTTTTTGTTTCATGGTTGGATCTTTTCATAAGCATTAAATTTATGTACAATGTACACGTTGTACTCTGATACTTTTAATTTAATTTAAATTTCATATTGAATATTGGTGACTCGTTTCGTGACCTCAGGTACTGTTTTCAACTCTTTTAAGTTGTTTTTTATGTGTCTTTGATGGTGACCACTGTTGGGGGGACACCTGTTCCTTTTGAGCATCATTTGTTTCTTGTACTGGTCTGTGCAGGTGATGGATGGCGCCACGAGTAGGGCATATTTCTCTTCTTGCCCTCTATTATTTGTGTCCGACTGTCTTACTTTTTTCTTACACTAAATGACCCTTGTGTTGATACAGCTTGTCTTTCCTCAAACAAATTCCTAGTTCTGTTTCTGGTGAAATCAGCTCATTAGCATGCTGATTTGTGATACGATTTTCTTAAACAACTCAAAACAATTTCTTTTTATTTATGTCTGTCCACAGTGTCTTATTGCTAGTTCATTCGTCCCGGGTTTCGTCGGATGGATTCCCCCTGTGCTTGAAGCGGAAGATTTCATCAATCTCTCTGAAGGAATGATCAAGATTCCTGAAAAAGTTGTAGACAGCTCTGACTGTAGCTCGGATGATTCGGAAACGGACAAGGAAGAGGAAGAGGTTACAGATGGCTGTGTTGAGGCCCGTCCACCAAAGGTCAGAAATCTTGGGGTTTTTTTTCTGTGAATCAGAAGCTGTTTTTTAAATTCTCAGTATACATTTTTATATATGTTTATATTGTGGTTATTTCTCAATCTTAGATTGTTTGTAAAGCAGTATACATGAGTTTGACTACTGTGATACCATTGAGGACAAGTTCCTGCAGCTAGGACTATTTTTCTGTTTGGACATGATTTCATCATCAGTATTCTCTTGGTGTACAATCCCTCTCTGATACTGATTAAACCACTTCTGTACGACAACCAGCCACTTTGGTGTATCAATTACATGGATGAGACTGAAAAAACAATTTTTTAATCATCTTAATTACAGCCGAACCTGCCATGACAGCCACCTGTACAACCTGTGGTACCTTTTCATTTCCCTTGTTGTGGGTTGTTGTTTTTTTCAGTATAATTTTACTGTGTAATAATGTTACCTATCCAATGTGGCTGGGGCTACCATATTTTATCACAAACCGACCAATAATACCTGTCTTACATGGCCACCGAAATCTTTCTTTGCCTGATGTTATTGGCCCCTGACGTGGACAAGCCGCCATAATCCAAGCACCTGTGGTTATTGTTAGGTAGTCCCTCCAACCAATCATGTTGTGTAGGCCCCTCCCACTATTAATTAATAGAAAGCAATGCATTTTCAACTGCTGGTGAGGGAAGCATGTGATCCTTTATAACCCTTAAGCCCCGCCCACAACTCATACACAAATCGTAATTGTGATGAGTGGTCACTATTTATCTCGTCTGTAACAAAGTAACAATGGACGTCTATATGAACTTGTGATAGAAGTGTTGTTTATTCTCTGAGTGTTGGCGACCCATGGGGTTTAAAAAAATTCATTTTACCATGGCGTTCGGTCTGCCTCGTTTGACACATATTTATTCCGCAGCACAAAATTAGCAAAATTAAAAAAAAAAAAAAA
>NW_004798236.1:24683-44279 GCF_000002075.1 Aplysia californica | reverse complement strand
CTAATGAGAAAAGAAGGGGAGCACTTGATACAGTGGTTCTGAGAGAGAAGGGAAGGGAAAAGACCAAAGACTGTACTTATAGACATATTGGTACACCTTTTGTGGAATTTATAGGGACATGTTACGTTTGGAGGGGTTTGTGAGTGGTATAAAATGAATAGTAGGCTCCTCACTGTTGCACGCAAAAGATTTTAGTGGGATTGGATATCACTGAGGAGAAGTTTATTTTGTTAACAATGTCTGTCATTCTGCTCGGATGTTGTATCCCACTGAGCTAGTTTGACCCTGACAGGCAGAGCCCACCTCCTTAATTAGCTAAATTGTGTTTATGTGGACGTAAAACATTTTACAATCACATTTGTTGCTTGTCGTACACAGTGGAAGAGGACATTCTTGTCCCCCCAAAAAGGGTCATTGAAAGAAAACGCAAACAGATGTCAACAACTAGTGATATGTGGGCAACATCTAATAATAAAACAATAGAAAGACAGTCTACAGTTTATTGGTTTAACTGTGAGCAAAATTTACATGGTTTCATAACCCGTGTCCCAGTTTTTATCTGTGTCTATCAGCTGGCTTCACAGGCACAAAATGACAGGAGAGGAGAAAAATTTGACGGATACTACAAGACCCTGGCCCAGTAGACAATCAAATATGTTCTGTGAAGTGGGTTGGGTCTCTTCCTAGCACTTTCATTTTACTCTAAAAATGCCTTTCACTTTGGTTTGATAAAACAAAACAAAAGAAGCGATTTTGCCATTAGGCTGGCTGACATTTAGGTTATCGCGACATCTCGCTCAAGTCCATGTTCCAGGCCCTGTTGACTTTATTTGATAATGTCTTGATTGCTCCGACCTGACCAGCTGTTCATCACATGGGATGCTAACATCAGTTATGCGACTGAAAGGTGACTGCAATTCCCTGAATGTAGACGTTAAATGAATTATAATAATGCTAACTTATTTTGAGTCGTATTATGAGTATAAAGGGAATTTTGAAAGTGGTAATATAAAAGTAAGTATGGTAAATATTAATATTACTGGTGATGAAGATTTACATTCTGATAATAATGATCAAATGAACTAATATTATGACAGCTCTATAGCCCACAGCACGTTTATAATGTTATTTTAGTTGCTTGAGCTATATTTACACTTGATGTCAGTGTGGTCCTATGTGCGTAATATGTCCTGGGAGCTCTGTCTACAGTTCATATGTAGTCTTTCTCCTGTTGCCTGTAATTAGCTGATAAAGATTTGATTGAAAGATAGAGAGAGTCGGCCTGTGTTGTAAGGAGAATGATAAGCGGGGAAAACAAATGATAAAAGGTTTTTAACTTTCACTTTCAAGCAGATGGATTATCATAAATGATGTACAGATAAAGTTTCCTCTTTCCCTTTCTTCTTTAACCGCAGTTCTCAAATTTGGACAGAGCTGAAGGAGTGGAGAAATTATATTTGCTAATTTATATGGTTTTGAAAGACTGTGAAGTCTTGTCAACTTAATTTCCTGTTTCAGTTGCAGTTAGTTGTTTACTGTATGAGTAGGAATATTTTCATTAGAACAACTATTCTTGTTATGTGTATATATATATGTGATTTTGATTCTTGGTTTGGGAAGATAACCAAGTATCATGGGTTAGCTCTGACAGATAAATGGGATGGAAGCTGACTGCCCTGTTCGTTTCCATTTACAATTTATGTTCTCATTTTGTTTTCCTTTATTGTTTCTGTACTATTCTGTGTGATGCATTGTCTTTACACATTCTTTCCTTTTTCCTAACTTAAACCAACAACAGGGCCTAGGGAGGGGGTTACATTTTGTCTTATTCAACAAGTGCCACATCTGAAACAGACATCTGTCTATGGTTTGCCAATAATTTCTCTGCTCAGATGCTCTAAAGAACCTATTATCATGATCTTGGTCTTTTCCTTCACCCGTCTGATTTTGTTCTCCAAGTAAGTTATTTTTGGTCTACCCCTGCCTCATTTTTCTGCTATTTTTCCAGTGAGAGCAGCTTTCATGTATTAATTATTAAAGTTTCTGTAGAACTGCAGTTGTCTCTTAATAACCAAAGTTATTTTTCATCACTGTAAAGCATTCAACTGGGAAGAAAATGAAAAACACTGACCACAATGAAGAATTATTTCGCCTTATATATGACATGATCATGCTAACGAAAAACAAAACAAAACAAAATCCCTAGGAGACTTGTTAGTGTAGAGATAAAGGGCTTGCCTCTGAAACCAGAAGTTCCTGGTTTCCCAAGACCAGGCTGGTGGACAAGGAATTTTTTCATAGGTTTGTCAGAGCCTTTATTGATTTATTGAGAACTCTCAGGTGAATGGCTGCAGGGTCAGAATTGCATAGTCATGGTCATTTAGAGAACTTTCTGGTCAACTTAAGTAATAATGAGCACTTTAAATATTGACACATGGTTGCCCAAAAGATGGCTGACATCACATTGCAGTTGCTAAAATAGGAGGATATAAGACTTTAAGATGTGGTGAACAGACTGCATTGTAGGTTGAAAAGTATGGTCTGTTGACTACCCATGGGTTCTGGCAGGGGAATGAAACAAAACAAAACAAAAAAGAAGGTAAAAATCCCCATTAAAGTCCCTAAATACTGTTGTTATTATTATATATGATAATATGTTTATAAATATTGTGTCCCTTACAATGTGATGTCCCACGCCTTTCAGGTGACCATGTGCATAAGTTGATAAAAAAAAAGTTACATTTTGGGTAGCTATGACGTTAGAGTTCTGCCCTTGCAGCAAGCCCCTCGAAAGACTTTTCATTTGATTGATACAGGCTCTAACAAACTTATGAAAAAAACTTTGCAATTGCTTACCATGATTTCTTAGTTTGAATATTCTAATTGGCTGTGTGAGAGGAGTCTTGACATCTGTTGGCAACCTGCCCTGTGCTGACCGCATACTTTTTGGGGTCATACTGAATCTGGACAATCATGCTGTTGTCAGATTACTGTTACAGAGGACTGTCATCGCTTGGGCAAGGTTCTTGACCAGCAGGTTATGTGGTCACTGCATGGTCATTCTGACTGATTAGTGCGGAAAGGTCATGTTCAAGGGCTGAACAAATATTTACCAGATAACGCACCACCAACCAGAAAAGTATTATGTCCAGTTCGGCTGACCTAGTGAGAGCCATGGCTTTGCGATACCACTTCAGCCTTTTAGCTTTCTCACAATGACAAGTCACACTTTGAAAGCAAAATTGCTTTTTGCTTACATACAGTTTGGGGGATGGGGTTGCGTTTTTTTCTTTCCGTCATGGTATCATGATGTTATTAATTTTGCTACATTCTTTGCAGCAAGGTTGGGGGTGGTGGATTGCTGGGTTAGCATGGTCTGTTTCTTCTATATTATTTTTTTAGTTGTCTGTGTTGGCCTGGTGGATTTGTGGTAAAATGTAGCCTTTATTTTGCTAACTTGGCATGTGAATTATGCTTTTACCGGTACTCAATAACAAAGCTCCATCATTTTCTTTAAGAAAGTGGTTATGATTTTGTTGTTTCTCAACTGGGATGACCCATGTCATCATATTTTCTTTTTGTTTCATGGTTGGATCTTTTCATAAGCATTAAATTTATGTACAATGTACACGTTGTACTCTGATACTTTTAATTTAATTTAAATTTCATATTGAATATTGGTGACTCGTTTCGTGACCTCAGGTACTGTTTTCAACTCTTTTAAGTTGTTTTTTATGTGTCTTTGATGGTGACCACTGTTGGGGGGACACCTGTTCCTTTTGAGCATCATTTGTTTCTTGTACTGGTCTGTGCAGGTGATGGATGGCGCCACGAGTAGGGCATATTTCTCTTCTTGCCCTCTATTATTTGTGTCCGACTGTCTTACTTTTTTCTTACACTAAATGACCCTTGTGTTGATACAGCTTGTCTTTCCTCAAACAAATTCCTAGTTCTGTTTCTGGTGAAATCAGCTCATTAGCATGCTGATTTGTGATACGATTTTCTTAAACAACTCAAAACAATTTCTTTTTATTTATGTCTGTCCACAGTGTCTTATTGCTAGTTCATTCGTCCCGGGTTTCGTCGGATGGATTCCCCCTGTGCTTGAAGCGGAAGATTTCATCAATCTCTCTGAAGGAATGATCAAGATTCCTGAAAAAGTTGTAGACAGCTCTGACTGTAGCTCGGATGATTCGGAAACGGACAAGGAAGAGGAAGAGGTTACAGATGGCTGTGTTGAGGCCCGTCCACCAAAGGTCAGAAATCTTGGGGTTTTTTTTCTGTGAATCAGAAGCTGTTTTTTAAATTCTCAGTATACATTTTTATATATGTTTATATTGTGGTTATTTCTCAATCTTAGATTGTTTGTAAAGCAGTATACATGAGTTTGACTACTGTGATACCATTGAGGACAAGTTCCTGCAGCTAGGACTATTTTTCTGTTTGGACATGATTTCATCATCAGTATTCTCTTGGTGTACAATCCCTCTCTGATACTGATTAAACCACTTCTGTACGACAACCAGCCACTTTGGTGTATCAATTACATGGATGAGACTGAAAAAACAATTTTTTAATCATCTTAATTACAGCCGAACCTGCCATGACAGCCACCTGTACAACCTGTGGTCCCTTTTCATTTCCCTTGTTGTGGGTTGTTGTTTTTTTCAGTATAATTTTACTGTGTAATAATGTTACCTATCCAATGTGGCTGGGGCTACCATATTTTATCACAAACCGACCAATAATACCTGTCTTACATGGCCACCGAAATCTTTCTTTGCCTGATGTTATTGGCCCCTGACGTGGACAAGTCGCCATAATCCAAGCACCTGTGGTTATTGTTAGGTAGTCCCTCCAACCAATCATGTTGTGTAGGCCCCTCCCACTATTAATTAATAGGAAGCAATGCATTTTCAACTGCTGGTGAGGGAAGCATGTGATCCTTTATAACCCTTAAGCCCCGCCCACAACTCATACACAAATCGTAATTGTGATGAGTGGTCACTACTTATCTCGTCTGTAACAAAGTAACAATGGACGTCTATATGAACTTGTGATAGAAGTGTTGTTTATTCTCTGAGTGTTGGCGACCCATGGGGTTTAAAAAAATTCATTTTACCATGGCGTTCGGTCTGCCTCGTTTGACACATATTTATTCCGCAGCACAAAATTAGCAAAATTAAAAAAAAAAAAAAAGACATAACAAAAAACATGCCCCCAAACAAAAACTACCACCACAAACAGAAAAACCGCGTCTTCGCCACTCCTTAAAAAAACCCTCAAAACAACAAAAACCCATTTTAATTAGCCATATGGCAGTCAAAAGCCTGGGATCACCTCTAGCTGGGACTTATAAAGGGAATGGTTTGTTTTGTTCATTTTGATCAGTCCTGTGTGTGGCGGCCTCTTGTCCTATATGGCCACTTTTCTCCTTGACAGTGGGTGGCTGTCTTACAGAGGTTCAACTAATTTATATAAATTATGAAACATTTTTTTAGTGAACATAAATATTTGTTTTTAAAGTGCCTTTAGAGTGATTTAATTTTCCATTTTAGTACATGTCTTCCTTCCTTGCGGTTATTCTGTTTCTAATTATTAGTTTCTAAGCCATAAAATTTGTATTTGTGCTTGGTTTGAGAGGGCTGTTGGTAGATCCAATCTTTCCTTTCTTCTGTTGTTTGTTTGTCCATACTACTCTTTCCTTTCTTTAAATGACTTATTTTGTCAATGTGCGTCTCTTTTCTCAAATAAAACTTAAACATTTTCCTGACCTCAAGTATTTCATCTCTCATCTTACAGGTGTGTGTGAAGAAGGACGTGGATACAGTGAAGGTCCCATCGTGGGATGTGTGTGTAGACTCAAGTGATAGTAGTATTAGCTCTGATGAGGATGGGGCGGTGGCAGCCAGACAGGAGGAGGAGAAGAAGAAGAAGGAAGAAAAGCCAAAACCAGCTAAGCGTGCAAGGGAAAGGTCACGGCCACAGCAACCAGAGGTGCGCGATACTATGTCATCTTCCGACATTTTATTAACATTTTATATTGTGTTCTTCCTGTTGTTAAGGGGCGGAGGGGGCACTGGTTAAGATGTTTGTGTTCATTATGTTTGTTTGTTTTGTAAATGATTATAAAAATCTTTGCAGTGTAAATGATATTAAAGGAGTTTTGTGTGTATATGTACATTCTTGTACTGTTCGTGATTCTTTCATATATGTTAAGTTGTTGTAGTGTAAAAAAGCTTTTGTATCTCTATATGTAATGTAAAACTAAGGAGTTCCAAAACTGAGCTGGACAATGTCACAATGTGGTAAAAAAATGTTTTCTTTTTTATCTTTTCTCTCCCCAGAGCTACCTGAAGATGCTCGTGCGTCTGTGCTACATGAGCATAAAGACAACGTCCAGCGTGGTTCGGAGAGTCCCGGGTGCGGCCATGATCATGGATCGGATGTCCCCACAGCTGTTTGGAGGTCTCGATGGCTTGATGGAGGCTTTGGTACTGGAGGTCATGTCTGACAGAGTGAGTTATGGGACGTCTGGGTGTCTTTTTGTCCTAGTCCTCCTTTGCCTCCTCTTCATCGTCTTCTTCTTCCATGCCCCCCCCCCCCCCCCCCCTTTCTCTTTATCCTCATCTATGTTGTCTTTCAGAATCCTGTTTTTCTTCTTACTTCTTCATTTGATTCATTTTACTTTATCTTTGAACCATCTCCTCTTTTTCCTTTGTCATCCTCCAGTTCCTCCTTGTTCTTCTTTTTCTCAGTTGTCTTCTTCCTTATTCTTCTTTAACCCTGTGTATCCCTGATTATTTTGGGCCATTGTCAAGGACAAAATGCAGACCTGTGCACACAGAGGTTTCCTACCTAATAAGCTACTGAAATGTAAAGACACAGTATGATGAGGATGAGTGACCATCTTGTAATTTTTTCAGGGTACAGTGCCCCTAAATTAAACTGTGTTCTTAAAAATACAGAGGGCAGTTTGTGAGTGTGCTGAAGTAGTCTCCTTGGTTCCTTTTACTTCTGTGTTGCTATTGTCCTATTATATCTCTTGGGAAAGTGAAATTGTTGTTTTGCCCACCTGGTGTGTGCTATAACTCCACGCTATCGATTCCAACACGTAAGTTTGGTTTCTACATCAACTTGTATGCTTGTCTGCCACTCCTCAGTACGCAGCAGTTGATGGTGGTTTCTCCGACAACATACCCTGCTTCGACAGTCACACAATCACCATTTGCCCCTTTTCTGGCGAGTCAGACATCTGTCCCCGCGACCTCACGGCCTTGGACTTCAACATTGACCTTGGCCGAACCAGCATGCATGCTAGCGAGGACAACATCTTCCGCCTGAACCATGCCCTCAGCCCAATGGATCCGGAAATGTTGTTGAAACTCTGTGAGGAAGGTTACAATGAGTGCCTGCGCTTTTTGCACCGCAAAGGTACACACTGCTTTATTCCTTTTGGAACGTGCCAGAGGGGTCTGTAATCTACGATGAGATACAAATGGGCATGGTACATAGTCGTATTAGAAATTTTGGATATATGTGCACAGTCGGAAGGGTGCACAACAATGAGAGTGCTTAGTAATGTAAAACGAATAAGTACCAAAACTGAGTTCAACAGTGCAGTAAAACTTCAGGGGGTGTTGAGGAGTTTTCAGTTTTCTTCTAGAGTTACTTGAAGATGCAGGACTTGCTGGAAATGGTGGTTTTATTTTCATCACTGGTGTTAAAAGTTGTTTTTTTCTCTTTAGCAGGTTCAATGCCCAGTTCTTTTAACACATGGAGAAATATCTGAAGCAATAAGCACATTCCATTACCTGGCATCATGCTGAAAGGTAATAACGTAGCTGGATCAATAGTGAAAATGTAGAACACATAGGTATAAAATTTGTTAAAATTAAAAACATGTTGCCTGCTTTTGACAATATATTAGTGTTGTGTTTGTGGATACCTGCATACTTTGTGTTATTCACAACTGCCTTCACATTCCACAGACTTATTGAGCTGTAAAAAACACTTAATGACCCGAGCGGCCATTTCGTCTTCACCCTGCAATATTGGCCACGCTCACTGCCAGTGCCCCCTGTGCAAGCGGGCTGACCCAAAGATTCGCACCTCCTTGTCCTGCATCGATTGCCACAAGACGAAACAGAAGGCACTGGTTTCACTTTTGCCAGAGGATGTCAGACGAGGTAAAATATCAGCTCAAAATGAGTTTCTTGTTGTATGAAGCTGTTTGGAGATAGGAGGCAAAACTTCGATTTTGTCAAAACTGTATGTTTCAGACTTCAAATGACTATCACTTAGAGGACTAAAGCAGCTCCACGGATTCTGTTTTCACCCACATGTTGGCCATGAACAGACTTGAATATGATGCCCCATAGTGTCATATTGTCAAAACGTGACATGTGACTCGTCTTGTTATGTTCCCATGAAAATTTTCTCGCCCAGAGATCGGCAATATTGTCTGTGACAATGGCATTGTACATTGAGGTGATCTAATTTTGTGGAAGCATTTATCACATTCAGTCCACATTTTTCCATGTATAGACAGCTCAGTAAGAAGATGTCTATTGAATACAATGCAGTCGAACCTGCCCTTACGGCCACCTTTAGAAGACAACCACCTGTACAAACGGCCACTTTCCATTTCCCCCCTTGCGTTTTTTCATATCATCTGTGTAAAACGGGCGCCTGTCCAACGCGGCCATGGCCACCATATTTTAACACACGACCCTTATCTCACCAAGCAATAACACCTGTCTTAGACGGCCACCTTAGTGACTCCATTACGTTTTGTCATAAATTGTGCATTGGCCCCTGGCGTTGTGGGCGAGCAGTCATAATCCAATCACTTGTCGTTGATAGGTAGTCCCTCCAACCGGTCATGTTGCGTAGGCCCCTCCCACTGTTGACCAATAGGTAACAAATTTTCTGCTGCAGGTGAGGTAAACATTTGATCCCTCATAACTCATAATCCCCGTCCAGAACTCGTACACAAATCGTAGTGAAATGAGTGGTAACTGTTTACCCTGTCTGTGACAAAGTAACAATGGACGTCAACATGAACTTTCGACAGAAGCGTCGCTTGTTCTCCTAGTGGTGCCGACTCATGTGTTTGTTTTACCATAGCACTCGGTCCTCCTTGTCTGACACATTTAGTTTTATTGTCACCCTTGCCCAAAAGCAGCAACAAAGGAAAAAAAAAAAGAAGAAAAAAGACCCCCTACGAAAACAACAATAATGCAGCTATCTTCGGTTGGAACCTCAGAAAGGAATGATTTGTTTTCTTCATTTTGATCAGTCCTGCTTAAGACATCTGTAATCTGCAATTTTTTTGGGGTACTTTTTATTTTAATCATGTCAAAGCTACTTCTTGATTGTAAATGACGTATATACCTGGCCTGTTGGTGAGGCTCTGGTAGATTTCCCTTCAGTACCACACTTCTGTTTTTATATGTTAGTCTTTTTTCTCCCCAGCAGAGAATTACTGTAGTCTTATCCATCTACTTTTCTTTAAAGGCTTCACTGCTGCTCGGCATATGACTGAAATAGCGTGAATTATAGCGTCACTGCACAGTCACTCTCTTTTCACAGTTCTAGCGTCTCACTCTAACTCCAACCTATGACTGATCACTCGCGATGTATCTCTCAACGTATCAAGCTATCGAAGAAATTTTTGCTGATGATGATAGTGGTTCATTCATGTCCCTTTAAAATGATATAGACATTGTTATGCATTTGGTGCATTACCACAGAGTAAATAGCACGTTTAAAGGATCACCAATTGAGTGCTATTCCTGGAAACAAGGTCAGCATAGGGCGGGGAATATAGGTCTGAAGTGAAGGGGTTGATTCACAACTGTCAGAGCATGTCCATTTGATTCTCATGCAAAGGATGTTGAAAGTTTTATTGCGTATCTCCATATATATGTCTGCCAGGATACTGTGTCTTACTCAGGCTTAGTTGGCCAGGTGTAAGACATTTACAGGTGGTTGCGATGAGTGCCACTTGTAGTCTTTCTTCTTTTCTTCCCCTCTGTTTGTAGTACTCTTTCACTGGACTAAATGACCATTGTTGTTTCAGTATGTTGTTTTTTCTCCAGCAGAGGGTAATACATTTACTTTCATTTACAGAGTTCAAGAAAGCAATAGAAGAGGAGAAGAAACAGAACAGCAGTGCCAATTCCAACTGGAACCGTTTGGTGGCTCTCCTGTGGTGGTGTGTGGAGAATATGTATGCCGGCACCATTCGCCTCGCAGATCTTGCCTTAGAGTGAGTTCATATTTAATGTATCAAAGAGGCACATACATATATAAGTCTAGGTGCATGCGCAGGCACATACATATATAAGTCTAGGTGCATGCACACATATTATATACACGCTCACTCTCACGAACAATACTTTACCAAACTGTATTGTAGAAATATATTGTTGCAAGTTATGTCGAAAGGTATTGACTCCTAAGTCTTTTTCTTTCCCTCTGTTGTTTCTGTATGCCTTTTTTGCTTTTGCCAGCAGTAAACGATGGATATTGAGTCAATGTGCTGTTTTTACTCAAAACTAAGTTTTCAGCCTTTCTTTTCAGAGAACTTGCCATTGGTGTAAAGATTGTTGATTTTAAGAATGAGTTACCATATCAGTGGATAGAAATAGATATCAAAGAATCTTTTGAGAAAAAAAGAATAATTAAAAGTGAAGTTCTGAATGTAATTGTGATGTGTGTGGTGTGGTACAGTTTTACTTTCTTTGGTTAAAAGGCACCCCTGTAAGTTTCTTTCTGTTCTCTTTCTTTCTGTTTCTTCTGTCTGTGTACAGTCAAAATTGTCAGAGATGACCACCCATCATTATAGAGAAAAGTGATTGTCTTAGATTCGAGGATGTCAGTGTCTTTTTTTATCATAATAGAGATAAAATGCAGGGTGGGAAGTGGCCGTTAGTACTGATATTGTCTTGAAAAGGTGACCATAAGAGCAGGTTCAATTGTATTTATCTCATTTCTTTTCTCTTGCACTGCTTTACTGAAAATCAAAAGCACCAAATAACCAGAATATGCAGATGACCACTCTTTACTCAAATTCTACTAATGTTTCTTTCCAGCTTCTACACATGGCTCATGAGATTCTGGGACAACCTCACCTGCTTGGCTTGCTATGTCATGATGCCCATGGGACAGAAGAGAAAAATGGTTCGGTTCCTCCTAGCATCTCTGAAAAATTCCATTAATGCCTCGTAAGTTTTTGTAGGAGTTTTCTTTTGCTTGACGTCAGGGGTGAAAGCCTGTTGTTTTGTAAAGTGGGGATCTGTTGTTACCAAATCTTTGAAAATGGATTAATATCATATGTGGTGCAATTGTTAGGTTCTTTACTTTTGTATTAGTTCATATTCCGGGATAGGGAAATTAATTTTGACCATCCCTGTCTTTCTATTGGAATCTTGCATCTCACACAGCCCCCGTGTTAGTTCTGAATAGGCAGAGTCAGAGTAGCCTTCCTCCTAAATGCGGAAATTGTGTCCATTGGGACTAATAGACATTTCCAATTTATCAGAAGATAGGTCTTCCATGTTGAAAAGTTACCTGATGTTCCTAATGGGTCTTCTTCGTCTTTCAGGGGGCCCCCTTTCTGATGTACAGGATCGATGTTGTTCTCGTCGTCCTGTGCTCATCTGAGTGTCTATCAGACATTTCCCGGCCTCTTTCGCGCTTTCCAATGTCACATGATCAAAGGGGCGCTACTCCCTTAATTATACTGTTCCATAATGATAATAAGAGTCATGTCCCCTGACATCACACCATGTATGTGTTTTTGTCAGGGTGGAGATCTGTATTAGGAGCACGAATACAGATGTGACTTTGTGTAAATGAGAGAAAAATTACATCGAATTCATAGGCTTTATGCAGCTCTGAATAATGGTATGGTTTTATTGACTGATCCTCCATTTTACTCAAATATAGCATGTTTCTCCAATGTTTTGTTTCTATTCCCCTTTCCAGGACACAGCAACGTGCACGTCGGGCATGCCTTGTACAGAGCGGCTCCACCATGTGCAGCTAGGACAATGAAAATTGATCAGCGTGGTCCTTCCTGGAACTCTTTATTTATATAGCGGACAGTTGTGACATGCCGTGGGAGAGGCTGGAATTCTTTTTCACCACGGGGCAGGACTGCCAGCTTCTGTGCATTCAGAAATCAGATCTTGAAGTCAAAAAGTTTTTTGGATAGCCAAGGGTACGGAAGCATCAGTTTCTGGATGATAATGTTAGAGGGAGTGGAAAGAACTGTTTTGTCCTGTTGCGGGAACTGGATGTGGTGTGTACATAAAATGGCGATTCTGTCGTCCTGTTCCTTAACAATGTTATTCCGGTGAAAGTCTACTCAAAATGTACATCATGCAGTATTTGTAGATAGCGTGGTCCCTGTAGCGTGGTCCCTGTAGCAGCAACCACACCAGTAGCAAGTCGCACAGAGGCATGCATCGTGAAGATCGACAGTTTTGCTCTGTAGACATCAGATAGCAATGTCGAAGTTTGAAGCATGCTTGGTAACTGATTGTGAATCTGAGCTTGTTGCACAGATATGTGCTGTTTTGTAAGATCTAAAGTGAGCCAACTCGTACACACACTCAATGCCATATGCATGCAAAATAAGAAACGCTCTCAAACACGCACAACCATATGCATACATACACAGACACTCTCCCACACAGTTGTAGGTTTGAGAACACTTACGGAAGAAAGCCTGTGGTTCGGCTGACTCTTCAGTTGACTTTAAATTTGGTTCTCTCAGTTCTGTTTGCAGTTGCCACTCCTGTACTAACCCTTACAGCACAGGGTTATATTTAGCACTCACTTCCCTCTGGCCAAGTAATACTGGAGTCTTTGACCCCACTGGCCAAACCAACACTAAGTGTACCCTGTTACATTTTGCGACTTTAACAATATTTCTTAACTTCTTTTGTTTGAAGTTTAAGCAGACAACATGTAGAACAATTTTTAGAGACTATTCGATAGATTATAAAGATACGTGACAGGGTTTGAGGTCACCAGCGTTTGGCTGGGCCTAGGAGAACAAGCACTTCTGAGGGAAAATATACTATGTAATACATGACTAGGTTTGTAAGGCTTAAGTTGAAGTGGCCATCTCTTGAGATATATAAGAAAAGAAACCCAAACCTTTAAAGTTTGCTTCACCAAAAGCTTAGGGTTGAGCATCAGTTTCATGTTTTTGTGTTCACTCTTGCAGAAACAGACATGTGTAAAGTAGCTCTCATGTTTCCTGTGCTAATAGGAGGTAATAGACAAAATAAGACCTTTCCCCCTGTCTCTTGCAATAAGCTGTTTTGGCCATTGCCCATTTTCTGAGGGAAACCATCAATAAAGATGAGTCTTCAGGTGTTAAATTGTGTGTATTGGCTCACTCTACCTCTCAGAAGTCTCAGGTGTCCATTTGTGATAGGTCTGAATCTGTGGAGCTATGCTTGGTATGGGAGCAATGTTAAGCATTGTGTTATAAAGCATTAACAGTGGGAGATGTCATTTGAGAGACTGATGAGCATTCTATTTTTTCTGAGGAAATTTAGTGTACAGTAGGGTCTGCCTAAACTGAAATCGGCGGCACAACCGGATTTTCTTTTGTATAGCTGATTTTCGGTTTAAAGAGGTTACTTAAACAAATTTTATTTCTTTTACGTTACCTTTGTTTTAGAATTTAACCCAGGTCAGTTTAAGTGGACTCCACAGTAAATGTATTTCTGAACAAAATTTTTATTGGAAAAGTATCCCAAATGCTTTCTGAATGAAATATTTGGTCATAACTGGTGTATTAACTGGATTGTTGGAATGTTTCTCCTTTAGATATTCCAAAAGAGCAGTGTGCTCAGCTATCGTGTTTCTAAAAGCACGTTGGTAGCATTGATTACTAGGACAACTAGTGAGAACAGCATCTAGCCAAATGTGCTGTAATGTCTTAAGATGAGCGAACTTAAGAGCTGGGTTTTTAAATCCCAAAATGTGTTGTTTTAGATAAGTCACCACTGATTGAAAAAACCCAAAATGAGGTCTTCCTCATCATGGCGTGAATGTGTGTGTGGTAGATGAAGAAACTTGTTGAGACTGTAGATGGATAAGCAAATATAAGCATAATAAAAAGTCAAGATTGCGAGTGTTTGGTTTGAAGGTGTCTTGATGTTTGAGAGTAATCTTAAGTAAGAAAGTGGTTCAGTTTTGAAAAAGTTTTTTTTCTTCTCGTTTTGTGTGGTACAAATTGCTTTCTGTGAAGTTGTATACCAGGGTTATCAGCAGACTCAATCGCACAGATGGGTTGGGGGGAGCTCAGATTACACTTTGGAAAACTAAACATTTTGTTAGCAATAAAATTAATGTAAATTAAATCAGTCAAAAGTTGATATAATAACAACTCAAGGTATATCAATTTTTACTCTTATGCCAATTTGTGAGTTGGATAAATGTCATCTTTTCCTGGCAACACCTTTGTCTATGTTCGGAGTATGAATCTGGTTTTTAGAAATTACCAGGATATAGGCCTACTATCTAAAAGTGTCTTGCAGGTTGGATATAAACAGGCTGGATATAATTATTTGCCAAGCTGGATGCGGCCAGGGGGCCTTGAGTTTGAAATGCTGCTGAAATGTAGGTTAGTGGTGAAACAGGCTCAAGTGCTGGTTGATCTGCACCATGGAAGTGCCTTTTGTCAGAGAATATGAACCATGATCTTTGATTTCTTTCGGCTTCCAACAGTGCGAAAAATGGATATGTGAAATGTGCTGACAAAATGAGTTACTTCTCAGATTTTAGCCTTATGGAAATTGATACATCAACATTTTAGGTGGAGTTTGTACAATTTGTAAATATATGGAATAATAAAAGACACAGTAGACTTGAACAAAATGGCATCAATTGGACACCCCGGTGTCGATTTTCGGCCGATATCTCCATTCATGGATTGCGAGAAGTACAGCTCATTTTGTCAGGCCTCACACATGTGTGTTGTTGTTGTGTGACTTTGTCCTGTTGTTGTCTGTAGGACTCGAATCACTGCTGCTGGCTGTTGTGTGTGAGCTGGTCACTGTGTCATTTTGATTCGAATACCACACAGATGCTGAAAACAATGCAAATATCACCGTCATCTAGCATCTCTTTTAATGATTTAATCATTTCATTCATCATATTTTCATGACTTGGGTCTATTTCTTTCATCTTTTTTCATTGCCATTCTTTTCCTCTTTTTTTTTTTGGTCTCATCCAGTGTCATCTTCTCATTATTTCACTTAATCTCTTCATTCATCTTGAGTGATTGTTGGATCCATTGGCTATTTGAAGAGGGTGCAAATTCTCTTGCTGAGTGTACAAACTCACATCATGAGCATCATGCAACATGTGGCAGATATTTTCTTCCCAAATGCTCATTTATACTTGGTCTTTAGTTTCTTGGTTTCATTGTGTGAACATCATGGTAAATGATGAATCATCACATTATCCCACATATTTGTTTTTTTGTAACATTTACCTAATGTTTTTTATGTCGTCATTTATCAGCTGCAATTTTGTTTTGTATCAGATCCATTTAGTGAAACTTAATGCAAGTTACTTTCACACTTGTAGCAGATATTTATTACATGTGTACTTTACTTTTTAGAGAACTTAAGTGTTGTATTTCTTTCTTTTCCAGTAGTTTGTTCTTGCGTTAAAAAAATTCAGTTTACCTTTTGTTATTTTTTTCCTAAATGTATCACTAAATATGTTAACGCTTTTAATAATTGTTGTTGGACCATGTACAGTCAAATCTGCCTTAACGGCAACCTGTGCAAGACGGAAACCTGTCTTATCGGAAACTACCCGCTCTCCCTTTAATAAATTCCTTTTTAATTACCAGCATAAAAGGGAAGCCTGTCCAATGCGGAAACGGAAAGAAAAATCCACTCCTTTCTGAGGGTTTTTTACCTTCTAAAACGGAAAATGCTTTCCCTGCTCAGTCCTGATTTGAAACAAAATTCTTAAATGTGACGTTTTAACCCCTTCTTGCCGACTGGCCAAGCGATCCTTGATCCCACCATTTGGGCTTTTGAACCCCCCTCCATCTCCCCCTAAATTCCTCTGGCTAAGACGAAATTTGTTTATGACTCCCTTGCGATTCCGTCTTGCACAGTTTCAAATGTACTTCCATCTCTCAGTGTTGACAGCTTCAATGTCAACCAGAGCAGATTATCATTATCATTAAAAATGGCGTTGAGATTTACTGTGCATAGCAATGCTGTTGTTTGAATAGGAAACCTAGTATCCAGCAAAGTCATATATATTGACGTTTATATATTGATACAATCTAAGATTAAAGAATATTTTAAAGTATTTTCAATCAATAAATAATGAATTAAAAAAAAAAAAATTGAACTGACCCAGTGTCTAATGCTCTAGGTTTTTCTTTCAAACTGCAGTATAGTAGGTAAGACTGCCTCTTTAATTCTAAAATGATTTGTATTGTCGTCTGGTTTGACAGTTATGTATTTAATATTTTTAATTGAACTAAATGTGAGAAGAGAAAAGGTGTGAATGAAGACTTTTCTTGTACAGTTGTAACTTCTCATTTATGACTGTTCTTGCAGCTTGATGCTCCGGTCATTGATAGATGTGTATATTCCGTCATGTACAGATGTTGTTCCAGTGTTACGGCTGGGTGTGCCTTATTGTTCGTGAGAGCCACCACTTCGTTCTACGGGTTTACCTCTGTGAATATTTTCTTTATAAAATAATCTGTTTGATTACACCGTGATATGTTGCCGTTTTGAAATTGAAAGGAATATATCTTTGAGAAATTATCAGGACATCTGTGGCTAGTGCTGCACTACTAGTCCTTAGTTGATCTTCTGTTGCCTTGTGGGCAACGATGCACGTATTTGTTCTCTCTGTCTTACGGCACCCTCAGGACCATAATAATGTTTCTAGTCCGTGACCCTACCAGAATAGTTGTCATGGTTGTTGTCTCATATTCATCGTTATGCTCACATCAGCTGTTGTCTTCGTTATAATTTTTTCGTCATCTCTCATCTTCATAGTTACTCTCCCATCATCTCTTTTGTCCTCGAATACTCTTATTGAGATCACAATCACTGGGTACGTTACTTACTCTCAAATGGATACATTTTCTCATATGTCACAGAAAGAAAACTTAAGTAATAAACTTAATGATGCAAGATCTGCAATTTTCTGTACAAATATCACTGCTGCATGGAAAAAAGTATCTCCAATGTTTTTAACTTTCCCTGGAAGGCAGGGTCAAATGGAGTTGCTTTTTTTTTTCTTGCTTTAGGAAGATATTTATATTCTGTTAACAACATGCCAAAGAGCTGTTTGTGATATCAGGACCCAGATCAAATGTTTTTCCTACTCAAGCAGGCAGACAATGTCGGTGACTTCCCCACTAGTGGACGATTTTGTCACCATCAAGATTCCATAATTTTCTTATGTATATATACTTATTTATATGTCACGTTGGGGTTTGTAGAATGAGGAGCATCTCGTAAACAGTAATAGACAGTTATGGTGAAATCACCAAAAACAATTTTTTAAAATAAAAAGATCTTAAATAAACAGAATTAAAGAAAAAGATAATTGTTTTGGACCTTACCTGAACAGGTAGATACAGATCTGATTGGCATTTACTGTCCATGGTATAAAACCACCTCTGTTGCAGCCTAGACTGTAAAAGCAACCCTTCTATTGAGCTTGTGTCTTTGGCCAACTGATGGATTTGATAAATGGTAGGAGATTGTGAGCGAGTGTTAAAGGGTGCCTCTGGTAGGTTTTATTTCCCTTCTTTCGTTCTATTATTTCTGCCTTTCTATCTTGCTTTTTTCTTTCACAAAATGCCTGTTACATCGAAGTGTCTCTTCTCTCAAATGAGCAAATATATGACAATTGTTTGCTTATTGCACTACTGCCAGACAAATAAAATAGAATAGGGGTCTTGTTTGCACGACCAGGAGAAGATATTGGGTGTTTTGGTGTGTCTCCTAATGATGGGGGAAGCACCGTGTTCACCAATATGCCAGTGTTGTCTTTATAGTGTGACTATTACTTTTCCGTCAAATTTCTTGTACTAAGCACACTTATTGTTCAAATTCTCAATTTTCACACTTTCAGTCTTGCCTCATGTGAGCTGAACAAGATATTTATTTGTGAATTAATTATACTACTTTTTTAAAAGCATGTCCATATTTATTTTACTTCCATTTGCATAATGTGTTATTAAATTGGATATTCATATATTTTTTGCCTATTAAGATTTTTAAAATTTATCTATTGAGGGGAAGGGAAATGGGGGAATCTTTTCTTGAAACAGCATTGTTGTGTGGAGATTAGATTTTTTCATCATTAGCTAGAAACCCGGTATATTCAGGGCATTCTGTGACTGTTGCTTTTCCTTTAAATCTGATCTTATAATATTATTAACTTATCTCTCCTGTTAACCCCCTTGTGGTGAAATGTAGGAGTTGTCAATGTGACCTACAGAACACTACTGCCTTATGACAACACCTGTAGCTTTGTAGGACTGCCAGTTTTCCTCACGTTCTATCTCGTGCTTGTTTTTGTATCTATCTGCGTTTTCACACATTCATTACTCACCCCTTCCCTACACTCTGATTGGGTTTGTGTCTTCTTTTCCCCTCTATCTATATCATCTGTCCTTATCTCTCCTTCTCTTCTATCTACGATACTCTCAAGTAGCACCTCTAATCTTTGGCATTTGTATGTGACCTGTCTGCGTTGCAAGTGCTGTAAAACTTTTATTAAAATTTAATACATCCATCACTTAATCCTCCCCTACACAAACCTATGCTAACTTGATGTTTGCTAGTACTTGTAGTGTCTTGGCTTTATAGTCTACCCCTCAGTGGGCCAGAGTTCTACTCCCGGAGTGGAAGACTGTGTGTTCACCCGAGGGTTCAGTGTCAAATGTTTTGCTCTGTGAATGTTGGTTCTGTGTTGGAAGTGCTTGACCTTGTCAGTTCATGAATAAACAAATACGTGTACTATATAAGTACTTGTACTTTGTGTGGATATTTTGATGTTCTGTGTTCTTTGTGTGCTGTGCTTTGTTAATGAAGTCAGTCAATTTTACACTGGCATCTGTTGTATAGTGGTAAGGCATTTTGCTGTTACTCCCGAACATTTGATTTCGATTCCTGTGTGGGGAGAATTTTTTATCAAGTGTAGTGGCTCAGGTCTTTCTGCCGCCCGGGTTGGCCCTGACAGGCAGGGTTGAAACCGCCCACCTCCTGAATGATCTAAATCAGTGCTCACCAAGGTGTGGTGGGTTTGGAAATTCTGGTGGGCTGTGGAGATCATCTCGGTAGTGACAAGTGTTATTTATTGTCCCACTTGCTCGCGTAGGTGGGCAGTATGATGTTGGCCTCCTGAACGTGGCAGAGCCGGAGGTGGCTGTGAAAAGGTTAACGAGCACTAACCTAAATTGTGTCCACTGAGGCATAAATCTACTTCTTAACGGGAGGAGCTACCCTTGAGGACCATTTTCTATGTTTGTTGCCCGAGATCAAATCTAAGTACACATATAAGCTAGAC